>NC_052050.1:96120776-96245776 GCF_903992535.2 Arvicola amphibius
TGTGTATGTGTGTGTGTGTGTGGTGTATTTCTGTGTATGTGTTTAGCAGTTGTAGCATATTTGTTCAAGCAATCATTGGGTGTGACTGTCAAGGAACCGAAAGCCCTGCAGATTTTGAGTCTCCACAAGAGCGATGGCCTTTGTGCTCATTAAGCCAGGTGTATATTAGAACTCCAGCATTGCCGAACTGCAGGGAGTGGAAACTGCATCCCCATTCAACCCTCAGCTCTGACTTTATGGAATCAAACACAGTGACAAATGGCCCCGCATTTGGAAGGCTGTCCCAGCTCTGGTCACAGCTGAACCTCTCAGTCACTATTGACGTATGTGCACTATGAGAGTGTGAGTGCAATCGGCCATCTGTCCAGGAGGCTGGAGCCACCTCAGCACTGAGATAAAATTCAGAAACCCAGCTCTTCTCGAGCACACACCTGGAGCCACAGCTCACAGTCACAGCCTCGGCTGCAATGCAGCAAGCAGCGAAGGCTCCAAGTCTGCAGTAGGTAGAGGAGGGGGCATGCAGACTTAAGGCCACCTTCTAAGACTGGGCCAAGAGTAAGGACTTGCTTGAGTGTGAATTTGGACAAAAGCAAAGGGCTTTATGAATCATCCAGACTTGGGGTGGAATATTTGCTTCTTCCCTGTATGATGAGTGACCTTCAGGAAGTCACTTTCCTTTAAGAATTGCTTTCTTCAACTGGAAAAGTCGCAATAGATTATTCTTTCCTCATTAACCGCCACAAGAACCACGAGAGTGACGCGCTGCATCTAGGAATGTTTCTCCTAGTGTGCTCAGCGACAGCCCACCTGCACCACATTGGTTTTTATTATTTATGTACGCGACTGAGAGGGCAGAACCAGATGGTGTGGATTAAGCTCATGTGTGGGGAGAAGAAGCAAGGAAGGGAGCAAGACAAAGGGGGAAGAATGGAGGCCATGAAGGGCAGGAATGGGAGAAGAAAGGGAGGTATCGAGGGATGGTAAGAAGGAAGGAAGGGATGAAGGGATGAAGAAAGGACAAGCCTCAGGGATGTTGATGGAGAATGAAGAACCAGAGATTTCAACCTTTCATCAAAAACATTGCCCACAATCACGGAAAACTTAAAAAGGATTAACTCATACCCACCATCACCTCCACATCTCTGGAAAGCACCACGGCTGGCTTCCTGTGTGCCCATCAGGACACCATCCATGTAAGGTCAAGAGGAGCGCTCTGCTGAAGCAATTTCTATTTTTCTTGCTGTCACTTTCCGACTCTTGCTCCATATCCTAATGCACGCACCTGTGCCTGCCTCTGTCCAGTTAGGCAGCCCTCCACCGCCTGGATGCTGCGCCATTCATCTTACTGTAACCAAATTGAATCGGCCCGCACAAAGCCAAAACAAGCTCTGCCAAAAAAGAAAAGAGCGGAGAAAGATTTATTGCCTGCATCAGATATAATTCCAAAGCAATGTCCTCCTAGAACAAATAAAACATGGGGGGTTTTGTTCAAGGATCCTATGCAGACACAGAGAACGCACTTTGGGGGAAGGCACACTCATGAGCATGCTCAATTTTAGGTTTAAGAAAGAAAACTGGTACACAAATCTGGAGTGTGCATAGCTAAAACCCACGGGGTTAGTGTTTAAAAGTTCAAAGGTCACAGGAGTTCCTAGTTTGGTGTTCAGCTTGTAACACAGAGATGGTAGACAGGAACATCTCTGCACATGCTCAGTCAAGTTCATAAAGAGGGCAATGGAAATACCTCTGCGCATGCTCAGCCTGAGTCGTAAAGACAACAGATACCAACAGCTCCAGACACGGGCAGCTTGCATTGTTTAGACTGGAAAAAAAAATAAAGGGAGAAACCATTTTGTTTTAGTGTGTGTGTGTGTGTGCGTGTGCGTGTGCGTGTGCGTGTGCGTGTGCGTGTGTGTGTGTGTGTGTGTGTGTGTGTGTGTGTGTGTGTGTGTGTGTGTATGTGTATGCTCATGCTCCCGGAGACCAACCAGAAGAGGACGTGCTCTGTCCTCTCTGTCGTATTTCCGCCGGCAGCCAGTGATCCTCCTGTCCTAACCCTCCACAGCACTGGGTGACAGGTGCATGTGTGGCCATGACTAGCTTTCCACATGGGTGTTAGAACCCAAATGCGTGTACTCATGCTTGTAGAACAAAAGCCTTGCCCACTGAATCATCTCTCGTGCCCTGAAAGGACCCTTTGAAAGGTTATTAATACGGGAGTTGGCCCCAAGGGGTTTTGCTTCCGTTGCAGCTGTGCACAGCTAACCATTACTGTACTAAGTCACGAGGTAGATACACTTTCAACTTGCTAAAGAATCAGCCTCTCAAACAGCAGTGTGCACAGTACACATGTCTGTCTGTCTATCTGTCTGCCTTGCATTACCTTAGCCCACAACACACATACAGATTCTATCTTACTTATGTTTTAATTTTTATCCGTTTTTTTTTTTTTTCTGGGCAGGGGGGTGGTGACAGGAGGCCGATGTTAAAGAAATGAAAAAATTTATGAAGTAGCTGCCCTGAACTGTGGCTAATGGAGAGCTTCAGGAATGGCTCCTTTCCCAGTGTGCCTGCCTTGGTGTCTGCCGGAAGCCTGAGTATCAGCTGCCTCTCACAGGGGGCCTTTGGGATGTTCATTTTTGCAAATAATCAGAGCAGGGAGGGGTGGCTGCTTCTGTTCTCAGCTCTCTTCCTAGAGAGGGCGGGGAATGAGGGGGTCAAAAGGTGGGTACCACAGAGACCCCTTCAGCAAAGAGCCTTTGCCCTGAAGAAATAACACAAAGGTCTGCCACCCATCACAAGCACAAGGCTTCACAGAAAGCCTACTTAGCTGAGAGAGAAAGCCACTCCTTGCAGACGCTCATAGGAAAGCAAGATAAATGGTGAGCTCTTTGAAGGGAATGTGTCCATCCCTTGTTATTTGCCTTTCTGGATCTGTACCTGAGCCTGTGTTTGCCACAAGCTGAGAAGAAAGGCAAGATAGGTAGTAATCCCTTTGAGACAGCTCCAGGTCGGCTTTATCAAAATGATAAAATGTTTGGGGTCTTAGCACCCCCCTGGGCTGACTGCAGGCTGGGCTTCCAGAGTTATTAAGGGGTGAAAGAGGTGAGCAAGAGGCCCTTCTGGGGTGTCCCCGTGGCATCTCTGGTGTCACCACTGATAGAAGTTTTATCAAGATAAATCTAGTGCTGCCCAGGAAGGATATTAATAAATTATCTAGTAATGAAAAATGTGAGGGGAGCCATACTCCTCCATCAGGCCCATGATGATTACTTTGATAGATGTACTTGCAGGATGTGTGAGACAAGGCAAAAACGAGAAACACGACACGTAAACCTTTAAGGGTGACCTCAGAGGAAAACGAAAGTTGGTGAATGATACCAACTCTGAATAGGGGAAAAAACAGAGCTCTGGGGTTTGTGTGTCAACCACCAGATGGATGGGCTCTGTGATCAACTGATCATTGAATCTTGTGTCAGGTGCAGAAGGGAAAAAGGGAGACTTGAAGGTGGGAGGAGGGAGAAGATACGAAAGGCTTCAACGTCTTCATATAAACTCAGACTCTTTGTTGGGGTGTGATTCCAGTACCCCTGAAGTCATTGAAACATCTAAATACCTAATAAGAAGCAACGTGATGCATGGATGGCCTGGGAGGATGTTTTCATTCATGGTTTGAGGGGCTTGTCTATCATGACAGGGAAGAAAAGAGCATGGAGAAGACACTTGGAGGAAATGAAACTGTTTGCTTATACCCCATTGCACCAGGAAGCAGAGAAAAGACAGGAAGTAGGGTCTGCTATGAAACTCAAGGTCTGTCCCATAGCAACTACTTCTTCTACCTAGGCCACACTTTCTAAGGGTTCCACAACCTCTCAAAACAGCACCCTGAGGTCAGGAGAGATGGCTCAGTTGTTAAGAGTCCATAGTACTCTGCAGAAGACCCAGGTTTTGCTATTAACACCCATGTCAGATAACTCACAACTGTGTAACTCCAGCTCCAGGGAGTCGTATGCCTGTGGCCTCCATAGGCGCCTGAGCATATGTGCACATGCCCTACCTTCACATATACATAATTAAATTTAATGAAAATAAGTCTTTAAAATATCAGCACCATCAGCTAGGGATAAAGAAACTGACACATGAGCCTTTAGGGGACAGTTAACATTTCAGCTATAACACATCCTATTACCTCAGTCTCTTCCTGATAAAGGAAGAGTTGTATAATAGTGTTGAGATCATAGCTTTTTGAGAAATTGCAAACAATAAGGACTGGGAAGCTCTCAAAAGTAGAAAGTACTTAATTGCTGTGGGATACTGCTCTTGTATACTTTAAAGATTTGTCACTCGTATTGGTTTAATAAAATCCTTATTGACTAGCCAAGCACAAAGTATAAGTGGGGCAAACAAACTAGGAGAATTCTGGGAAGAGGAAAAGCAGAGATGCAGTTACCAACCAGACACAGAGGAAGCAAGATAAGAATGCCTCACTGAGAAAAGGTACCAAACCATGTGACTAGCCACACATTGATGTGGGATATCCTTCTGTATATGTATGGCCTTTTATTGATTGATAAGTAAAGCTGTTTCAGTCAATGGCTTAGCAGAGCAAAGCCAGACTGGAAATCTGGACATCACACACACACACACACACACACATACACACACACACACACACACACACACACACACAGAGAGAGAGAGAGAGAGAGAGAGAGAGAGAGAGAGAGAGGCAGAGTCAGGAAGACGCCAAGAAGCTGTCACAAGAGAAAGATACCACCACCAGAACCTTACCCCTGTAGACCACAATCTCATGGAAATACACAGATTAATATAAATGGGTCAATTTAAGATGTAAGAGTTAGTTAATAAGAAGCCTTAGCTAATAGGCCAAACAGTGTTACAATTAATATAGTTTCTATGTGATTATTCAGGTCTGAGTGTCCGGGAAACAAAAGAGCAGAATCTGACTACAACAGATAAAAATTATAGGTTAATGTAAGTTGTAAGTGATAGTTAATAATAAGCCTGAGCTAATAGGTCAAACAGTATATAATCAATACAAGTCTCTGTGTGTTTCTTTGAGACTGAACAGCTATGAGACCGGCGGAACAGAAACTTCCATCTACATTCAATGAATGGTCTTATAATAAGTGGGAGAAATAGACATGTGCTGGTAAGAAGCTAAAATCAAATTACATTGTGACAAGGTAGAGAGATTTGGGTGGAATGATGAGAGAGAGTATGGAAACTTTCTGTAGCATCAAAAAAAAAGTAGAGGGGATTGGAAGTGATGAGGTATAATTCAAGTGTGGTATGGAAACTGAGGACCTCCCGAAAGAAGGTGCTGAAAAGGTATACCTGGGCTAGAGGACCATAAGTCTCCCCACTCACACGCACAAAGTACTGTAGGGTGTCTCTGCTCTCATGTGTGGAGTACTGTGAGGATAGACTGCAAACAGAGGAAGGGACCTTTCAGCATCTTTTCCTCCTTTGTGAGCAAATTCTCTATGATTTACTTGGACCCTTTACTCTCCATTCAATCCACTCATCCAATCTTCCATTGGTTTGTGAGCCACACAGCAGCATTAGAGGATGGGGGCAGAAAAGGAGGGCAGACAGAGACCCCAGAGACACACGCTTATTTTTCTTACCTGAGCTTCCATGAGTATAGAAGGCAGCTTGCAGATGGCTAGGGGGCAGAAGGACTAAGAGACATCTTCAAAAGCTTGAAAATATGCAGGTGTTTAGACAGCAGACAGAGCTTTCCAAGGGTCAGAGAGCTGGGGATATGATAGGCAAGTCGAGAGGGATTCAAGAAGTCTTGCTGGGACTCAGATCTTCAGCCCTGCAGAAGGGACTGTCTTGATCTCACCTTCAAAACATTGAAAGCCAGTGATGAACAGCAGCAAACAACAGCTGCCACCAGCCCAACCCCAGGGAAATTAGGATGAGATTAGAGGCAGGGCTCTCTAACCCCAGTGATTCGAAGGATGAGACAGACAGCCCCTTTCGGCATGGATGCAAGGATTCAGGCTCTATTCTCTCATACACAGTTTCATTTGGTTTTCTTTTAAAAAGGACAATGTGACTCGTAAGTTAGAGAAAAACACTGATCAATGAACCCACAGATAAGAATATAGGAATTAATAGAAAATCTTTTTTTAAAATAATCACTATCAGCATGTTCAGGTGTCTGGTAGGAAAGGGGAGTGATATACACAGAAGAGAAGAGGAGTTTCTCGGACACTGTGAAGAGAAAACACAGGAATGGAGAGTGTCACACGTTAAGGAAGAGTGCACCAAATGAACATAATTGTAGGTTGACTTCCATGAAAAATATCAAAAAGTCTGGCACAATGGGAATACAGCCATAAACCCAGGACCCAGGAGGCTGAGGCAGGAGGATTTCAAATTTGAGGCCAACCTGGGCAACATACAGAGACTTCACCTCAAAAGTCACTGACTCTTTTTAAATAAATAAAATTATCCATATGAATTCATTGGTATTTTTACAGTAGCATAGGAAACCTTAGGACGAAGTCAAACAGTATAATATGCATGCAGTCACAGTCCCTGTATGAAATGAAAGGAAAAACAGCATGGAGGGATGCTGGAAGAGATAATGAGGGCTGTGCGCCTTAAAATCAGGCATGAATTCACAGAAATGGGAAACTTAACAAAATAGGGAGACAACTCGGAAAAAAAAAATCACCTGCAGACACACCGCGGACCAGCTTCAAAAGCCAGCAAGTGCGCAAACAAAACCTACCTGGTGAAAGACTCACAAGTGTGTGGAAAACAACATTCATGGCAGTCACCAACAGTAACCAGAAGTGACAGACACTAATCAGAAACAAGAAAGCCAAAAGGCACAGGGACACTACCTTTGAAACTCTGACATTTGAATAATTAATTAGCACATGTGCCAATCTTGTGTGTTTCACACTAAAATGTTAGAAAAAATGAAGGTAAATTAAGAATATTTTAAAGTGATAAAAGCTAATAAATTTTGGCTGCAGCAGATATATGCTGAAAGCATTGGTAAAGGCTGAAGGGAAATTCAAAGCAGATGGAGGCTAATTTGTATATATTCATGAGACGCTCAAATAAATCTATCTAGCAGATATATATGTGCAGATATATATTCATGTTTATACTTCTATTTTTAATACTCAGCTTAGTCTATTTTTTGTTTTAAAATGTCTAGTAACTGAGGAAGCACAATTATAATTCATTGTGGGTAACCATCCAGATAGAAATAACATTTACGAAAACAATAGCAGAGCAGACAGTGGGGGCAAGTAGCGTAATGAGACTGGAACATTCTCACTCTGTCACAGGACCAGGGTAGCTCTACCGTAAAAGGCATGCTAATGACACGTGTTGCGGTTGCAGGAACGCTGTGGAGCTGAACCGAGAAGTGCGGCGTCAACAGAACAAGAGCATGGAATGATTCTTGACAATGTAAAATGAGATGGAAAGTTTACATCAAAGCAAGTGTCAGCTGTAATAGGCAGAAAAACAAATAATAAGATAGTGCCTTAAACAATCACAACAGATACAAATTAATTAAAGGTTTCAATTATAATGTAGGATCCACCCATACAAGAACAGGAAACAAACCTAGGCTATTAGACAATACCTATAATAGGTATTGCTCAGCAGAGCCCACGAATGGCAGAGCCTCTCTAGGAAGCTCTGTCAAAAGCCTTATGGCCAGAGTTCCATCCCTGGGACCCACGACAAAAGCCATAGGTGTCAGGGCACGTCTGTAATTCCAGAACACCTAAGGCAATGTGGGAGGTTGAGACAGAAGAGCTGGCTGAGAGCTTAGAGTCCTACTACCCTGGAATAGGGTGTTCAGGAGCTAAAATAACAAGAGACCAACCCCTGCCTTGACACAGGAGAAAAAAAATAACTGACTCCTGATAATTGTTCTCCAGGTATGTGCTGTGATACAAACACACACACACACACACACACACACACACACACAGAGGGGGAGAGGGAGGGAGACCTTTCAAAAAAGAAATTATCCACTATAATATATGACATGGATATAAATGTGAAAAGATATACTCAGAATTAACCATCAGAAGAATGTCAAATTGCCTTTATGAGTAAGAAAGAGGTCTTGAAGAAATAAAAATGTGTTTAGAAATAGTCAGTGCAGCCAGGCGGTGGTGGCGCACGCCTTTAATCCCAGCACTCGGGAGGCAGAGGCAGGCGGATCTCTGTGAGTTCGAGGCCAGCCTGGTCTACAAGAGCTAGTTCCAGGACAGGCTCTAAAAAAGCTGCAGAGAAACCCTGTCTCGAAAAAACCAAAAAAAAGAAAAAAGAAAAAAAAAGAAATAGTCAGTGCATAATAAAAAGGGGGCAGATTAACCGTGAAGACTGGAGAACTAGAAAATCCCATATATACATACATACATATGTAAGTGTATATATCTATATATCTGTACCACTATATATATGTGTGTATATGTATACATTATATGTGTATGCGTATATACACTATATGGGTATATGTACATATGTATGTATATATATACACAGTGATACAGTTGACTATGCATATCAAAATAAAATTTAGATATTGTGTTGAACAAAAGGAGCAAAAGTATATATCCCTTCTGGGGCTCTTTTTATATGATGGTCTACAATAGCTAATACTATGTTGTGCTGGGATTGGAGGGTGGTACAGTTAAATCACTTGTTATTCTTCCAGAGAAGTTGGATTCATTTCCAGCACCCTACTCTGGCAACACACACACACACACACACACACACACACACACAAGAAAGGGAGAGAGAGAGAGAGAGAGAGAGAGAGAGAGAGAGAGAAGAACCACTAGCAGGCAAGAGACAAAGTTTCATATTTTCTTGCAAGTTGACCTTGAGAACACTACTTTTTGCCTTGCATCCATTGCATATTAAAAATCCAGCTGGCTTGGCTTCCTTTCTAAGGTTCTTTTACTTCCACCTGCCTCTGCCTCTAAAGTGCTGGGATTAAAGGAGCCACCACCAGGCTCAAAGGCTCTTCTACCAACGCACCTTAAGAATCTAATATGCTTTCTTTGCATGGGTGCCTACTTTGGCATCTTCATGTACATGCAAACTCAAGGGCTGGGATTGACTCAATAACATACAGAGCCTGAGATCAGAAGGGAGAAAGCAAAAGAATACAACCAGCCCCTCCTCTTCCTGGGGGTTTCCTTTCCTAATCCACAAGACAAATTAGTATTCTTTAAATTTCCCTGTTGTTCTCGCCTTCATCGCTCCAGGGACTTTCATTTTATGATAATGTCCATCTCGCCTTGCTCTGCTCCCCTGGCTATCTTCTCCACAGTGCTTCAAGAACTGAGTCTCTTCTTCACCTTGGTCTCAGAACCAGTGACATGGTCTCCTTCTTGCTATTAAGTGGAGATGACTCCAAGGATAAGAGGACTACTGCCCTGGTGCATAAGACCCCGTTTCTGTTCTTAGCACCTACATCAGATGGCTCACAACCACTTGTCACTTCTGTTCTAGGGGCATCCCGCACCTTCTTCTGACCTCTAAGGGATTCTGCACACATATACTACACACACACACACACACACACACACACACACACATATGTACACACATGTACATATTCATTTAAAATAATTTTAAATCATATGGCAAATATAATAAATATCAGGTATGTAGTCAGTGTCCTGTGAATGCAACTTCTGTAAGCACTAGTCATTAATACAGTCCTCCTGCTCTAGCCATTCCCTCAGCTGGTAAAAGATAATTGAAAATCTGAACATTGAGTTTGCATGGCATTTCAGTGACTCTTGGGTTGCTGTGACAAACACCATGGCATAAGGAAACTTGCGAGGAAAACATTTTATTTTGTCATATAGATTACAGTTCCTCTTAAACGTAAATCAAGGCATGAACTCATGGCAAGGACTGAAGCAGAGGCCGTGAGGAATGTTCAGTTTTCTTTCTTACGTAACCCAATGCTATCATTTTACTGCTAGGTGCTTCCACTTTTCCTACCTGTGAGAGCAAAGAGCTGTCAGCTTGACTGGGTCTAGAATCAACCAAAAGATAAGCTACTGAGCATACCTTTAAAGGTATTTTCTTAATCAGGTCCTGTGAAGTGAGAAACCCCTAAATGTGGGAGACATTTTCTCATGGCTGCTCAGATGAAGGGTAAAGGGGGGAAAGGCTTTCTCTTTGCACAGTTGCCTTCCTGTCTTGAAAGTGGGTTTATCTAGGCCACTGACGAGATGGCTGCCTCCACTCTCGCAGCCACAGCCACTGTCCTGCATGTCTTCAGTGACATCAACATCCAGCTTCCTTAGGCTTCCGATGTGGACTAAAGGTCAGTGGTTCTCCAGGACTCTGGGTCTGCAGCACCTCATTGGGATTGCTGAGACATCTACCATCGTGAACTAGGCTGCTTTGGGTCCTTGACCTCTCTAGTAAGAAGATAGTCATTGTTGAACTACATAGACCATATCATATAAGTCAATCTAGTAATAACATTCTAATATATTTTCATTATTCCAGTTTTTTTTCCTGTAGATTACCCTGACTTATTCAATATCAGTGCAAATTTTACCTCTTGGACCTCACATCCCAATGGGCTTCCTCACCAGCAGATTAAGGAAAGAACAAGAAAAATTCTAAATTCACCTGTCTGGATAAGCCTGTTAAAATGTGAAGATGAACCAGGAAGTAAGAGATTTAAAGCAGAAAGGAAAGTTGAGGTAAGCATGTTGTGCTTCAAAAGGCTTCATATGCAAACCAAGGGACACCATGAGCTCTGCTCCAGATCTGTTGCTTGCAATCACTACGTGGGTCCCATCACTGTGTCTATAGTCATACTGATGGATTCCGTGACACATGAAGAATGCTATCTAGAATGTTGTGCCTACAGCACCCACAGCAAAAGGAGGATCACAGAAAGGTGTGATGGAAGACAAAGAGAAAGGATGAAATAAAGGTTGCTGCTGGGAAGCACAGGGAGCAGGGGACATTGAAGTCACTGCTGTGGTCCTCTGGTCCAGAGTTGGAGTCACACTCTAACCCTAAGCAGTGCCCTGTGAGGCATCTGATACACTGGCTAATTATTATCTTCTTGGTGAGTCCTGCTGGTGCTCCATGAAGTTTTTAGTTATCAGCGGTGATGTATGAGCATCAGCTCATGACAGCTCACCTTGCATATCACCTCCTGTTGTTTGTACATGCTATGTTGCAGTATTACCTCAATGACAACCCCAAGGGGAAAATCTATACTGCAGAAATTAGTAGCTAGCCTAACTCTGGCCCAATCACTAAACATGGATTCCATGATATTAGGGACAGTATTTGTATTGTTTTGTGTTGTTTATATCCTTAGGACAATAATATTATAACAAATATTGTTTTGGTCAGTCAGTTAAGCTTATACAGGTTCACAGTCTCCAAATGAAAATTCAAAATGCTGCAAAATCCCAAACTTCAACATGGTACTCAAAAAGGTGTATATTTAGAAGTATATCAGATTTGGGGGAAAAGGACATTATTCAACTGGTAAAGTTTCAAAATATGGAAAGTTCTGAATCCAAACCATTTTGGGCATAGCATGCTCAGACTCCCCATTGTTCAACTGTGAAAAGGGGGACACAGAGGCTGTCATTGGCCTACCAACCTGGTCAATGACCTACTGAACCAGAATTTAAATCCAATCCAACCCATTTTCAGACCATTTATTTTGTGAAAGGTATTAATTTGCTCTACTCTGAAAGAAACTAGACAAACAGAGAAATTTCTTCAGCCACCCCAAAAATCCTTCAAAAATACATTAAAGGAAAATCACCACCATGAATATTTAAGGCCTCACTGGTCTCCCTCGAGCCTGAAAGGCCAAAGGGGGCAGCTTCCTCCATCACTATCAGTGGCAAATTTCCCTATGTGTTAGCCGTGTGTTAGACTTATGCACACTCTCTTCAGCCTCAGTCTTCCTAACTTGGCTGTGCTCCAGCGTCTCCGGATCTCCAAGCACCGATGGAAGCTCACTGAACCCACGCGCAGCTGGCAGGAGGAAGCAGTTAGCTGCAGTGCAGTGAGTCCTCCTTAGACTCAGGTCGCTGCAATTCTTCCTCCAGGAGGACAGCCTTGCAGCTGAGGCTCTGTGATAAGGGCGTCTGTTGAAACTTTCCTCGATGAGAAGAATAAATAAACTGTCATATTTGCATCAAGTTGAATTCTAGGTTTTGTTTCATCTTTTGCTGGAAGTTTTGGAGTGAGGATGAAGTATGCTTGATAAAAGAAGCAGGTACCTGATTGATGGACAACCTTTTGGTGAGGGATCAGCTATGTAGATAGCATCATTAATTGTAGGACATATACTAACCCCTTTAGAGAAAGAATCCATCCCTCTCTTCTTCCCTCTCTTCCTTTCTCCCTCCCTTTACTTCCCCCCTCCTTCTTTCTCTCTTTCTCTCTTTCTCTCCCTTCCTCTTTCTCCCTCTCTAACAAGGTCTCACATAACCCAACCTGGCCTCTAACATTTTATGCAGCTGAGAATTACTTTGAACTTCCAATTCTGAAGCCTTCAACCTCCCTGCCCAATGCTGGAGTTACAATAGTGTTCCATTACAGTCAATTTACATGGTCCCAGGATCAAACCCTGGGTCTTGTGCATGGTGAACAAGCACCCTGCAAACTGAGCTGCATACCCAGACTAAGATACCATCTCTTACTTTTATGAAGTAAGTAGAAGTTGTTGATACTTCATGTGAAGTAACTGAATTGGAGGAGTTAAGTGTCTTTCCCTAGGTTAATCCCAGGTCATGTGGCCGGAGAAAGCCTGGTGTAATAAACAATCCAGGCATTCTAAACCCACAGCTCATATGGGTCCATTAAGACAGCACCTCTTTTGAAGAAGACAGTTGAGAATCTCAGTCAGGACTTTCATGACAGACTCTCCAAGTAACATTGAATTTTGATCTATGCAGCACTTTGCAGCTGAACGTACGTCAATTTGTTTATCCTCACCCCAGGCAACAGTGGACAATATCTGCAGATATGCTTGATTGTCACAATTGCAGGAGAGGAGCTGTTGGCCTCTAGTGGGCAGACATCACCATGCTCCTAGACACTCTAGAATGCATGGGACATCCCCCACACAAAGAGCGATGCTGCTCCCAATGCCAGTCATGTCAAGGGTAACACTCTGTAACTACCACATGCATTTTTATTCTCAGAAATTATTTCCCTAGGGAGGAGAAAACTCAATACACAATTGTGGAGTTACAAGCAATATGTGAGGATATCAAAATTGAACTCTGATCGACTCGAAACCCTTTGATTTTCAGGCACAAAGCTGGGAGATGGTTTAATCGGTAAAGTACTTGTTATATAAATAAGACAACTTGAGTCTGATCTGTACATTCATAGAGAACTTCAGGCACAGTGGTGCGTGTCCGAACACAGCCTGGTGAGCAGAGACAGGTGGATCTCTGCAGCTAATCTGTTAGCCAGCCTGCCCAAATCTGTGCACTCCAGGTCCAGTGAGGACAGCTGATGTTGACCACTGGATACCATCATGAAGAATGGACTTCTAGCCCTTCGGTCATAAAACATATACATAAAACAGCCAGGCGGTGGTGGCGCACGCCTTTAATCCCAGCACTCGGGAGGCAGAGGCAGGCGGATCTCTGAGTTCAAGGCCAGCCTGGTCTACAAGAGCTAGTTCCAGGACAGGCTCTGGAAACTACAGGGAAACCCTGTCTCGAAAAACCAAAAAAAAAAAAAAAACCATATATATATAAAACATATACAAATAAAACTATTCCATTAGGCCCTGTAATAACCAGAGAAGCAGGACTATTCAGGCAACTATAGTAACAAAAACACCAAGAGTGCTTGCACACACACATTGCACATCCCAGAAATACACACATATGGGTAGATTTGCTTCTATACACATCACCAATCCCATCTCTTTCCTTAGCTGCACATTAAAACTTCTCACAAACTTAAAGCTTCATCAAGAATATTATACACAATGTTCTCAATGAACTCACTGGAACTGAAAATGCGTAGCTTTGGGCTTCTTCATTTTATTAAGAGTGAAAACAACACTGTCTTAAAAACCAAAGAGAAAAACAAAACTTTCATGGTTTTACTCCCACCGTACTATGTACTCATTGCCCAAAATTTAGAAACTAGAAGCTAACAGAAGCAAATAAAACCCTATGGTAAACCCATCACTCAGAAATTACTCTTTATGATATTTTGGAGAATGGCCTTCCAGTTTTTTTATTCCCTATAAAATTATGCAAATGAAATTATTCAAATAGACCCTGTAATAATCAGGAAAGCATGTACATTCTGGCAAATCATAATAACAAAAATATCAACATCAGCAACAGAAATAAATGCTAGCACTCGTACAGTACCAACTATGCCAGATGCTGTCTTTAGCTCTTTGTGGATGGAGCTAGTTAATCCTCCCAACTATTCTGTCAGAGGAGTACCATGACAGTTCCCATTTCCAAGATAAGAATGTAGAGACAACATAGACCTTTATCAGAGCCAAATTTGCCTGCAGCTGCTCAGGAACCAAGGCTGGGAGAGGATGCAAGCCTTCTCCCTTTCTCCTCTTACCCATTTCTTAATACCAAAAAGATTTTTATTCCATTTCTTAATACCAAAATGATTTTTATTCCCTGCAGCTGGCACAAAGAATTACTCTAAACTGGGTGACTTAAAAAATATTTAATTCTCTCAAGGAACCATCCAAAATCAAGGTGGTGGCAGAACTACATCCCCTTCTGAGACTGTAGGAGGCTTCACTTGTCCCCTCTACCTGGGGAGGTGGGAAGCTGCCAGCATTCCTTGGCTAACACCTGCCCAGCTCACTCCACTCTGTCTCCACGGGGGCCTGCCCTTGGAAGGCTCTTTCCAAAACTGCTTTGTAGCTTTTTGGTCTTTCTTCTGCCCTCAAGGGGCTGAGTCCCTAAATGTTCATTTCAGGTGTCCACGCAACCCATGTAGACTCTAAATCAAAGCTACCTCTAAAGTGTAGATTTCTCTTGTTAATCTTGGTTGCTTCTCATTGTGTAATTAAAGGTTCATTATTTCACCAAAGTGAATATGGAGGACAAGGGATGAAGAGAAATCAGGCTCCTACTTCTTTTTTTTTTTTTTTTGGTTTTTTTTTTTTTTTCCGAGACAGGGTTTCCCTGTGGCTTTGGAGCCTGTCCTGGAACTAGCTCTTGTAGACCAGGCTGGTCTCGAACTCACAGAGATCCGCCTGCCTCTGCCTCCCGAGTGCTGGGATTAACAGGCTCCTACTTCTAAAGGTGCCTTCTGTTGTTTTCCTGTCCATCAACACTACCATCACCACTGGAGGGAATTATAGAAATGAGCTCAGCACCTCTGCTCATAACCCTACTGTCCCCTTTTTCCTTTAGACCATGAGGATGGGAGGAGAGAAACTGCATATGGACAGACTAAGTCCTTGGTAAAAAAAAGAAGTCTTTTTTTCCTGGTCTTTTCCTTTTTCCTCCAATCTTAGACATGCACTGACAAAAAAGTCCTCATTTGTTGCTTTATTCATTCAATAAGCAGGGCACTAGTCATTCACTTGGTTTTAGATACAGGGTCTCTAGGCCAGGATGGTCTCAAACTCACTATGTATCCAAGGATGAGCTTAAACTCCTTATTCCCATCTCTACTACCAGGTACTAAAATTACAGACATGTGCCAACATGTTCAGTTTATACAGGACTGGGAATCAAACACAGAGAAATTCTGCCTCAAAAAAAAAACAAGAGAGGATTTTCTCACGTCCCTGCCTATCCCAAGCCTTCCTTAGTGTATTCAAGTATCCTGCTCCTGTACTAAGGCCATCCACCCAAAGGGGTCAGACTCTGGCCTCCAGGCAGGTCTGAGGATTCATGCAAGGGAGTGCAGGCTCCTTCAGATTGTGCTGCGAGGTTCGCTGTGTGATATTCCATCCTGCCCTGCCCCCACCCTGGCCCTTTTGTCCAGGTGTCCCTGGGTTGCCAGGAATCCCTGATCCGGTGCAGAGGAGTTCCATCTGGACTGGTGAGTGTGTGCGACCCTGGGGCAACCTGCCCTGGAAAAGAACACAGACCCCCTTCCCCAGCTCCTGCTGCAGGCTTGTCTTTGTTTCTCACGTCCCTGCATCTCCCAAGCCTTCCATAGTGTATTCAAGTGTCCTGCTCTGCACTAAGTTCATCCACCCAAAGGGGTCAGACTTTGGCTTCCAGGCAGGTCTGAGGATTCCTGCAAGGGAGTGTGGGCTACTTCAGATTGTGCTGCAAGGAACAGCTCCTGCTCTGGCACTGAGGAGATCCAACCAGATACAGTCACAGCAAAGATTGGTCTAAGACACCAAGCACCTCCCGGCTCCATTTGAAGGAAGAGATGGGCAGGCGCCAATGCAAGAACTCCTCCAACAACATGAAAGGCAACATGACATCACCACAAGCCAGACATCCCGAAACAACAAGAATTGAACACCCTACCCCAGAAGATATAGAAGAAACCGACCTTAAACAGTACTTTATGAAAATAATAGAGGACCTTAAGCAGGAGGTAAAAAACTGCCATAAAGAAATGGAGATGACAAACAAAAAGGTAGACGAAATAAATAAATCTCTCAAAGATTCCCAAGAAAAACAAGAGAAAGCAATCAAACAGGTAAGGGAAACAGTACAAGACCTGATAAATGAAATGGAGGTAAGGAAGAAAACACAATCTGAGGGAAGACTGGAAATGGAAATTCTGAGTAAACGAACAGAAACTTCAGAGACAAGTATTTCCAACCGATTACAAGAGATAGAAGAAAGAATCTCAGACTCTGAAGATACGATAGAGGAAATAAATTCACAGATTAAATAACAAAACAAATCTAACAAATTCTTAACACAAAACATCCAGGAAATCTGGGACACCATGAAAAGACCAAACCTAAGAATAATTGGGGTAGAAGAAGGAGAAGAATTACAACTCAAAGGCCCAGAAAACATAATCAACAAAATTATAGAAGAAAACTTCCCCAACCTAAAGAAGGATGTCCCTATGAAGGTACAAGAAGCCTACAGAACACCAAATAGACTGGATCAAAAGAAAGCATCCCCACGCCATATAATAATCAAAACACAAAACATACAGAATAAAGAACAGATATTAAGAGCTGCAAAGGAAAAAGGTCAAGTAACATATAAAGGGAAACCTATCAGAATTACACCTGATTTCTCAATGGAAACCATGAAAGCCAGAAGAGCTTGGATAGATGTGCTACAGACACTAAGGGAACATGGATGCAAGCCTAGACTACTATACCCAGCAAAGGGTGCACTCACCATCGATGGAGAAAACAAGATATTCCAGGACAAAAACAGATTTAAACAATACATAGCCACAAATCCAGCCTTGCAGAAAGTAATAGAAGGAAAATCACTAACCAAGGAGTCCAACAATGCCCACAATAACTCAGACATCTAGCGACCTTTCACCAGCACAACTCAAAGAAGGGTAACATACAAACTCTACTATGAGAAAAAAAATGACCGGAGTTAACAACCACTGGTCATTAATATCACTGAATAACAATGGACTCAATTCACCTATAAAAAGGCACAGGCTAAGAGATTGGATACGAAAACAGGATCCAACATTTTGCTGTTTACAAGAAACACACCTCAACCACAAAGACAGACATTTACTCAGAGTAAAGGGTTGGGAAAAGGTTTATCAAGCAAATGGTCCTAAGAAACAAGTGGGTGTGGCCATACTAATTTCTAACAAAGTTGACTTCAAACTAAAATCAATCAGAAGAGATGGAAAGGGACACTTTATACTCATAACAGGAAAAATCCATCAGAATGAAGTCTCAATCCTGAATATCTATGTCCCTAATATAAAAGCACTCACTTATGTAAAAGAAAAATTACTAGAATTCAAGGCAGCCATCAAACCACACACATTAATAGTAGGAGACTTCAACACTCCTCTCTCACCAATGGACAGGTCAATCAGACAGAAACCTAACAGAGAATTAAAAGACTTAATGGAGGTAATGAATCAAATGGACTTAACAGACATTTATAGAACATTCCACCCAAATAGAAAATACCAAATAGAAAAGAATATACCTTTTTCTCTGCGGCTCATGGAACCTTTTTGAAAATTAACCATATACTCGGTAACAAAGCAAACTTCCACAGTTACAAAAAAATATTAGTAACCACCTGTGTCTATTGGATCACCATGGATTAAAATTAGAATTCAACAACAACGCTACCCCCAGAAAGCCTACCAACTAATGGAAACTGAACAGTTAACTACTGAACTACATCTGGGTCAAGGAAGAAATAAAGAAAGAAATTAAAGTCTTTCTTGAATTTAATGAAAACAAAGACACAACATACTCAAACCTATGGGGCACAATGAAAGCAGTGCTAAGAGGAAAGTTCATAGCACTAAGTGCCCACTTGAAGAAAACGGAGAAAGCACTCATTGGAGACTTAACAACACACCTAAAAGCTCTAGAAAAAAAAGAAGCAGATCACCTAGGAGGAGTAGAAGACTGGAAATAATCAAACTGAGGGCAGAAATCAACAAAATAGCAACACAGAAAACAATCCAAAGAATCAATGAAACTAAAAGCTGGTTCTTGGAGAAAATCAACAAGATTGACAAACCCCTAGCCAAACTAATCAAACGGCAGAGTGAGAACAAGCAAATTAATAAGATCAGAAATGAAAAGGGGACTGATGGATCATGCGACCAAACCCGTCTCTCTGAATGTGGCCAACAGCGGGGGCTGACTGAGAAGCAAAGGACATTGGTGCTGGGCTCTGATTCTTCTGCATGGACGGGCTCTATGGGAGCCTTCTCAGCTTGGTCGATCACCTTCCTGGACCTGGGGGGAGTTGGGAGGACCTTGGACTTAGCATAGAGTGGGGAACCCTGATGGCTCCTTGGCCTTGAGAGGGAGGGAGGGGAGGTATGGGTGGAGGGAAGGGGAGGGAAGGGGGAGAAGGGGGGGGGGGGAGGGGGGAGGAGGAGCGGAGGGAGGGGGAGGAGGAGGGAAGGAGATGGAAATTTTTAAATATAAAAAAAATAAACCATGAGAAAGAAAAAAAAAAAGAAATGAAAAGGGGGACATAACCACAGACACAGAGGAAATTCAGAGAATCATTAGATCTTACTACAAAAGCCTGTATGCCACAATATTGGAAAATGTAAAAGAAATGGAAAGTTTTGTAGATAAGTACCACATACCAAAGTTAAACCAGGACCAGGTGAACAATCTAAATAGTCCTGTTAGTCGCGAAGAATTAGAAACTGTTATCAGAAACCCCCCTACCAAAAAAAGCCCAGGACCAGATGGTTTCAATGCAGAATTCCACCAGAACTTCCAAGAAGACCTAATACCTATACTCCTTAAGGTATTTCATAATATAGAAACACAAGAGTCACTGCCAAATTCCTTTTATGAAGCTACAGTTACCCTGATACCTAAACCACACAAAGACTCAACCAAGAAAGAGAATTACAGGCCAATCTCACTCATGAACATTGACACAAAAATTCTCAATAAAATACTGGCAAACCGAATCCAAGAACACATTAGAAAAATTATCCACTACGATCAAGCAGGCTTCATCCCAGAGATGCAGGGATGATTCAGCATATGAAAATCTATCAATGTAATCCATCATATAAATAAGCTGAAGGATAAAAACCATATGATCATCTCATTAGATGCTGAAAAAGCATTTGACAAAATTCAGCACCCCTTTATGATAAAGGTCTTGGAGAGATTAGCGATACAAGGGTCATTCCAAAATATAATAAAGGCTATTTACAGCAAGCCAACAGCTAAAATAAAATTAAACAGAGAGAAACTCAAGACCATCACACTAAATTCAGGAACACGACAAGGCTGTCCACTCTCTCCTTATCTCTTCAATATAGTGCTTGAAGTTCTAGCAATAGCAATAAGACAACATAAGGGGATCAAGGGGATTCGAATTGGAAAGGAAGAAGTTAAACTTTCGTTATTTGCAGATGATATGATAGTGTACATAAGCGACCCCAAAAACTCCACCAAAGAACTCCTACAGCTGATAAACTCCTTCAGTAATGTGGCAGGATACAAGATCAACTCCAAAAAATCAGTTGCCCTCCTATACACAAAGGATAAGGAAGCAGAGAGGGAAATAAGAGAAGTATCACCTTTCACGATAACCACAAATAGCATAAAATATCTTGGGGTAACTCTAACCAAAGAAGTGAAGGATCTATTTGACAAGAACTTTAATTCTCTGAAGAAAGAAATTGTAGAGGACACCAGAAAATAGAAGGATCTCCCTTGTTCATGGATTGGGAGGATTAACATAGAAAAATGGCAATTCTACCAAAAGAAATCTATAGATTAAATGCACTCCCCATCAAGGTCCCAACAATATTCTTCACAGACCTTGAGAGGACAATAATCAACTTTATATGGAAAAACAAGAAACCAGGATAGCCAAAACAATCTTATACAATAAAGGAACTTCTGGAGGCATTACCATCCCTGACTTCAAACTCTATTACAGAGCTACAGTATTGAAAACAGCTTGGTATTGGCATAAAAACAGAGAAGTCGACCAATGGAATCGAATAGAAGACCTGGATCTTAACCCACAAACCTATGAACACCTGATTTTTGATAAAGGAGCCAAAAGTACACAATGGAAGAAAGAGGGCATCTTCAACAAATGGTGCTGGCATAACTGGATGTCAACCTGTAGAAGAATGAAAGTAGATCCATATCTATCACCATGCACAAAACTCAAGTCCAAATGGATTAAAGACCTCAATATTAATCGGAACACACTGAGCCTGATAGAGGAGAAAGTGGGAAGTACTCTACAACATATGGGCACAGGAGACTGTTTCCTACGTATAACCCCAGCAGCACAGACATTAAGGGCAACTTTGAATAAATGGGACCTCCTGAAGCTGAGCAGCTTCTGTAAAGCAAAGGACACTGTCAATAAGACACAAAGGCAGCCCACTGACTGGGAAAAGATCTTCACCAACCCTGCAATTGACAAAGGGCTGATCTCTAAAATATATAAGGAACTCAAGAGACTAGACTTCAAATTGTTAATTAACCCATTTAAAAATGAGGCTCTGATCTGAACAGAGAATTCTCAACAGAAGAAATCCAAATGGCCAAAAGATACTTAAGATCATGCTCAACCTCCTTAGCTATCAGGGAAATGCAAATCAAAACAACTTTGAGATACCATCTTACACCTGTCAGATTGGCTAAAATCAAAAACACCAATGATAGCCTGTGCTGGAGAGGTTGTGGGGTAAGGGGTACTCTCATCCATTGCTGGTGGGAATGCACACTTGTGCAACCACTTTGGAAAGCAGTGTGGCGGTTTCTCAGGAAATTCGGGATCAACCTACCCCAGGACCCAGCAATTCCACTCTTGGGAATATAGCCAAGAGATGTCCAATCATACTACAAAAACATTTGTTCAACTATGTTCATAGCAGCATTATTTGTAATAGCCAGAACCTGGAAACAACCTAGATGCCCTTCAGTGGAAGAATGGATAAAGAAACTGTGGAATATATACATATTAGAGTACTACTCAGCGGTAAAAAAACAATGACATCTTGAATTTTGCATGCAAATGGATGGAAATAGAAAACACTATTCTGAGTGAGGTAACCCAGACCCAAAAATATGAACATGGGATGTACTCACTCATAATCGGTTTTTAGCCATAAATAAAGGACATCGAGCCTATAATTTGTGATCATTGAGAAGACAATAAGAAGGTGAAGCCAAAGAAAAATATATAGTTATTCTCCTGGATATTGGAAGCAGACAAGTTTGCCGTGCAAAAATTGGGATCTTGGGGGTGGGGTGGGTTGGGGCCAAGGGAAGATGGGGAGAGCAAAGCGTGAAGGGGAGGATAGGGAGAGCTTGGGGGAATGGGATGCTTGGGATATAGGAAGGGTGGATATGGGAGCAGGGAAGCATATATCCTAATTAAGGGAGCCATCTTAGGATTATTAAGAGACTTGACTCTAGAGGGGTTCACAGGTATCCAGTGAGACGCCCCCAGCTAGTTCCGTGGGCAGCTGAGGAGAGGGAGTCGGAAAAGGCCAGATCCAATAGCCATACTGATGATTATCTTGCATATCACCATAGAATCTTCATCTGCTGGTGGATGGAGCTAGAGACAGAGCCCCACATTGGAGCACCAGGCTGAGTTCCATGGTCCTGACGAGGAACAGAAGGAGGGAGAAAATGAGCAAGAAAGTCAGGACCGTGAGGGAACCTTCATCTGGTGATGGATGGAGATAAAGACAGAGCCACACATAGGTGCACCGAACTGAGCACCCAAGGTCCAAATGAGGAGCAGAAGGAAGGAAAACATGAGCAAGGAAGTCTGGACTGAGAGGAGTGCTCCCACCCACTGAGATGGTGGGGCTGACCCATTAGGAGCTTACCAAGCCCAACTGGACTGGGACTGAAAAAGCATGAGATAAAACCGGTCTCCCTCAACATGGCAGACAATGAGAGCTGCTGAGAAGCCAAGGACAATGACACTGGATTTGGACCCTACTACACATACTGGCTTTGGGGGTCCTGGCCTGTTTGGATGCTCACCTTCCTAGACCTGGATCAAGGGGGGAGGAACTTCAACTTCCCACAGGGCAGGGAACCCTTACTGCTCTCTGGACAGGGGAGGGAGGAGGAGTGGAGGAGGGAGGGGGTAATTGGGAGGTGGGGAGGAGGCAGAAATTTTTAATAAAAAAAAGCAAAAAATGTTCAAACAAAGCAATATGAAACATAAAGTCTACAAATAAAAAAATAAAAAAAAACAAGAGAGAGAGACAGATAGACAGACAGACAGACAGACAGACAGAGAGAAGGCATGAGAGACAAGCCTGGAGCAGCGGTGCCATCACTTTGTTCCATGTGACACACACTCCTGCGTCTACTTCCACAGGATATTTTATGCACACACATATATCTTGGTACCTGGAAAATGAGAATGCATTTACAGAATGCATTCATATTCTTAGCTGGTGTTAAGTTTACAGTGTTGAAGGTTTCATTTGCATAATAAAATGCTATGCAAGAGGAGATGAGGGTTAATCAAAGGGTTTTATCACTTTTTAATTATCTTCATCATGTTGGAACAAGATGTAAATTTTAATTCTACCTTGTTAGCTAGAAGATTTCAACAAACTTTGGATACCCTAATCACCTGTCATTTTTAATAGACACATATGTCAGTGATTTTAGCAAACTAAATGCCCTAAATACTGCAGGCTTTATTAATTTGATGAATATACAATTTAAAATCATTTACTAATTACTAATGTTAAACATAAGATCTATAGGAATACCTCAAACAGAGGCACCTGTGTGAACGTGCATATTGCCAGATGAAACTTGAAAGCTTTTTCCTTGTTTTTTCCCCTTTCTTCAGACCTTATACATGAGCAGACAGGGCTGTCCCTCTTCATTCATTCATGCATTCATTCACTCATTCATCATTCAATCAGTCACTAGATTTGATACAGGGTCACTAGCCCAGGTTGAGCTCAAACTCGCAGGTGTTGAAGGATGGCTTTGAACTCTTGCTCCTCCTAATACTTGCTCCTCTAATAGGGATTACAGGCCTGTGCCACTATGTTCAGTTTATGCAGTGCTGGGCATCGAAGTCAGGGTCTCTTTGTTTTCCTCTCCTCATCTTGTTCTTAGCAATCTACATTTAGATTCGGCCCTTCTGCACATAGCCTCCTAGCTCTTAGTCTCCTCTGCCAACAAATCCGAGACCAAATGGAGTGAGATTCTCTTCCTTTCCTTCCTTTTCTTTTCTATTTTTTCTTTTCTTTGTTTCTTTTTTTTTCCTGACCCATCCACTCTGTAAGCTTCCAAATGGATGTGGTCCTGTGTCCTTGGGCCATGGATGCTGGAAAACTTACCTTTCTGAGGACTGACTGCTACAGTATGTCTTTGCCAGAACTAGACAAATATCCTAGATTTTATCTTAGAAAAGCTTAATGCTGTGTTTGGCCCAACCAAGGCTGAGCCTATGGGAATGTCCGTATTACCGAGGAATGAATATCAAAGGTGGTTTTCCATAGGTGATGCAGAGAATTGTGGCTGCCCCTGTCTGCTGCTTTTAGCACTAGATTCATAGGAGATAGGACTTGAAGCCAGAATGAGAGAGGACAGAGGAGTATGCAGAGTTCTCCTGAGTAGTTGAGTGAGTGCCTTAGACTAGCTAATTCTTACAGTCCAGAGATGTGGAAGGCGTGAAAGCCATTGCTCTAAATCACCAGGGGATTCAACAGCCACACAACAGGACCCAGCAGGGACTTCTCACCCAGGTCTTCTCCCATTGGCAAAGCCTTATCCTCTCTGTTCCTGTTTCCCCAGACCCAAGGAAGAGATGGGTCATGAGTTGTGACACCCAGCATGTCAGTTGCTGGCATGGATTCTAGGAGAGCATGTGTTTGCTTAAAATTGTAAATTTTCTCTTATGGATTCCCTTGTTATAAAAATAGTTGAGAACTACATTTTGTTCATGACAATAGGTCAGAAAGCAACTAGTCGGGGAGTGCTGGGACTTAGGAGAATATCATAATGTGTGTGCACAAATATGGGTCCAGAATGCTTTAGCTGCTGCACCTATACCCCTTTGTAAGTAGGGAGGACTCATTTCTGAGTCAGTCTTCGTAGACATCATAGACTGCCTATCAGATTAACTGAAATATCAGGGCTATGAGTTAAATTATTTCACCTCTGAAAGGTGGGTCAAAGTAACCATATTCTTCTGAATATGATCTTGCTCTGGGAATGATATTCACAGATACAGTCAAGCTATGAAAATGTCACCATGGTGGCCTCTAATCCAGTATCACTGGTGTCTCCATGAAATGGAGAAAATTACTGAGAGACACACTCATGGAGGGCAGGTGACGTGAAGAAACACAGAGAATGACCAGCCATGCACTGGCTAATGGAAGCCTGAGATTTCCAGAAACTTACTTAAAGTCTGGGAAGCCCCTTCCCTGGTATCTTCAGAGGGAGTGTGGCCATGCTAGCACCATGTTTTACCTTCCAAACCTGTGAAACCTAACAGCAACTGTAGGAACCACGTACAGTTTCTGACGCTATCCAGCTTCCCTTGCCGCTGAGTGAGACAGGCGATCAAGAGTTAACCAAAAGGCCCCCTCAGTCCAGGACTTGACCCAGCAGGAGAATGTTCTCTAAGAAGAGTTTTGTCAAGCATGAGGTCAGTGCTGCACTCAATCTGGCTGCGTTGTTTCCCAAGGTTGACCTTTCAGGAATTCCCTGCTGTAGAAATCAGCTCTTTGTTTTGGGTACAGGTGAGGACCATCGGTCACAGGTGGTAAATGGGAAGGGCTTTGACACTTACACAGCCGTGGTCAAAACAAGGCACAGTGAGTATGCCAGCCGGGTGTTGGGTGGCTCCAGACTGAAGGAGAGAGAGAGCTGTAGGTGAGGGCTGGACCTATAGGGAAGTTTGACAGTGCCTAAGTACCTAGTGTACATCCTACGCGCAGGACAGAGCCAGCCGGTGGGTGGGAGCACAGACGCATTTCTGTGTTCTCAGCCAAGCGAGAGCAGCTGACCGTGCCCATGGGGGCAAACTCTGGTCGCCTGACAGAGCTCACTAAACAGCGTGTTCAGGCTTCACCAGCACCGAGCTGCGCCAACGACAGTTTCCAAGTTTGAAAAATGAGCCGCTTCACTCGCCTGGTGCTAATGCGTTTTTCGAAGAAACTTACATCTTGGAAATGTCATGACACATTGCAATCACGGAGAACACAGGCCCAGTAATTGGGAGTGTTTCTTCAAGAGCAGAGCGTGTCGAAGAAGATGCATAGCCCACAGCATGATCTGCGGCAGAAGCAGTGTGGGGGCCTGGGTGGGGGGAGCTACATGGAAGCCTTTGATATAAGTCCTGGCTGCAGCTTGAGCAGCTGGGACATTTCCTGGGTCATATCATTGCTTTGGCACTGTGGAGGCTGCAAAGATGACATGACCTAGCTGCACACCGGCTCTTTGTTTTTGACCAAGCTTGTTGATTGTTCCCTGACTCACTTTCTTCTCCCTTCAAGTAAGAATAATGTAACACACGTTCTGTAGTTTATCCTATGCCAGGACAATCAAAAGTCCATGAATCATAATCATTAAGATTCTGCAAGAATAATGGGCTTGCCAGACACTAAGTATTATTTGTGTATCAACTCTCAGAAGAATGCAAGAACCCTGTGGGGTAACTACAGAAAAAGAAGATACAGTGGTATTAGGAAGGTAAAGAGATTGTAGCAATGCCAATATTTATACCCAGACTATTGGTCTGTTGTGCACCACCACCATGATGCACATGTCACAGTGGCTGCAAGGCACTGTAGGAAATAGAGTGTTTGCAAACATATTGTGTGTTGTATCAACAACACTGGCACGTCTCCAAAGAGTGGATCTGCTTCTGCATGTAACAGCCTTAAATATGCTTTGACAGAAACAACTAAGACAGTTGCCACATGTGTCAGGAAGTAGATGGCTTCAGCGGGCTTCCTAGATAATCCTCTCAGGAAGTAGAAGGACATCCCCCACATTTAAATGGAGAGCTTTGTGGATCAGGATAACTAACTTTCTCAAGATGTCTCGATAAAACAGTGTGATGAGTTTTGGACTCAGAAGGTCAGAATAGAAGGTAGGTATAGTTTCCTCCATAAAAAAAAGGGCTGGGGGTGTGGCCCAGTTAGTAGAGCGTTTGCCTTACATGCATAAAACCCTGGGATCCATCTGTAGTAGCACATATACCAGATGAAGCCCAGCATACTATAATCCCAGCACTCAGGAACTGGAAGCAGGAAGATCAGAAATTCAAGATCACTCTCGGGTACATAGTAAATGTGAGGTGAACTTGGCTTACATGAAACACTGTCTCAAAAAAGAATACTGCAAAAGGCCTCTTTCTCCTTGAAGGAACATCTGTTTGAAAGATTTGTGCCTCCAGGCTCTTGTCTCAGAGAAAGAGAAAAGCATGATGTTAGCATGTCAGTGTAAATATTAGCGTTTGCATGAAGAGATTAAGTTACCTGTAAGTCTCAATTCCCAAAGACCTGACTCTTCTGGCCTTCAGGCTCCAAAAGCACTACCCTCTTTTCCATGAGGAAATGATGCCGGGGTGTGCTGCCTGGGAACAAGGAGAAAAGAGAAACACTACTGTTTTCTGTCTGTCACTCATCTAAGGACACGGGGTCCTTGAACAAGCGCCGGGATGCCAATGTGGGCCAGCTTTTCTGCTCTCACTAGCTCACCATTCGCACATGACAAAGGAGGCTGGAAAACATGGGGCTGGGAATTCCAGCTCCAGTTCCCAACGGATTTATCAGGATCACAAAGTCGAGCTCCATGTGTTTTTCAGAAGTGCAGCTTGATGTGTGATAATGTGATCAGTGTTTATGCAAAATCATTAAAAAATTGCACGCTCGGGGCTGAGGCTGTGGCTCAGTTGATAGGGCATAGTTTAGCATGAGGGAAGTCCAGGGCTCGGGCTCCAGACCTGAATAAGCAGATAGGCTGGCGTGTTCCTGATATCACAGTGTTGGGGAGGGAAAGGAATGAGGATCATAGCCATCCTCAACTGCACAGAAAGTTCAAAGCCAGCCTGGACTAGGAACCCTGTCAGACAGTGAAAACTAAAAGCACACATGCTGAGAAGGATCCGGTTATCTGCCTTTGGTGCTTCTCTGTACCGTGGCCAGCATTTTCAGTGCCTACTTTCAGAAGCCAGGGTTGATAGGAATAAGATGGAGTGTTAAGAAAACTAACCTGGACTTGGAAATGGGTCAGCTGGTAAAATTTGATTCCCAGAATCCACATAAAAAAAAAAAAAAAAGGCAAGCAGAGTAGTGCATCCCTGAAATTCCAGCACAAGGTTGTAAAGTGAGGATGGAAGTCACCCAACACTGACTTCTCTCCTCTACAGGCATGCACGCACACCACTGAAACCAACATACATGTCAACACATTCACAAAGAAAGCCAGGCTTTGCGGCGTAGGTCTACTACTCCAGAGATGCAGGAAGTTGAGGCAGAAGGATTGCATGTTTCACGTTACCCTACAAGTTCAAGGACAGCCCGGGTGATTTAGTAAATAAATCCCTGTCTCAAAATAAAAAGTGGATCTAAAGGGTTATGGATATAGCTCAATGACAGAGCATTTTCCTGGCACATGGGAGGCCTTAGAATCAACTTCTGTTACACACACATGTGTGCCCGCACGCGTGCGCACACATACACACACACACACACATACACACACACACACACACACATGAGGTGGGGAGGTGGGAGGGAGAAAGGAAAGAAAATAGAGACAAAGAAAGAGGTCCCAGTGGTTTTGAATTCACACATATGTGACTTTGATATCCAGCAGTAATATTTACAGTTGTGAGACACTAAACAAGCCCATCCCTCCTCGTCTCTACCTCCTCTCCTGATAAATGACATTAATAGTTCCTACACCGATAGCTTTCGAGGGACTCCCTGTGTCTCGTTTATCTCATAAATTCTGTGACTCAACTTGTTAGGTGTTCTATTAACAACGGCAAATATTAACAGTTGCTGTGTGTATTACATGCAGTAAGTCATTTTGTGAAGGGAGAGCTGAGCCCTTGGCACATACTAGGGTTGAATAACTAGCCACGCCCTCTGCACCCACCAGGGCCTTTTATTGTCATCACAATAGGCATCAGTGATTTGCCTTTCAAGGTCTATGAGTTCATTAGACACACTCTTTAGAATTTTGAGAGGCATCAACTATAAACTGAAACCTTCCTCCCCAATGAAAAACCCCTCTACTCACAGGCCTCTGGATCTCAGGGTTGCCATAGCATCACCTCAGTTACAGAAATAAAAATAAATAAAAACATGAACTAAGCAAATTCTAGGATCCTTTAGAAACGTATTTCTATGTGTGCTGCATGATGTGTATGGGTGTGTAAACCGCAGCACACACGCAGAGGTCTGAGAGCAGCCTTCCAGGGTGGACTATGTCCCTCTACCTTCACATGGGTTCTAGGACTCATCTCCAGGCTCGCATTGGCAGATGGCACGCGTGTTTACCCATTAAGCATCTCACTGGCCCTGTGTGCTTTAAGCTATCTGTTGGCGGTTTATGTATCAAAGATGTATTGTTTGGCGCATAGTTAATCTTGGCTCTTATTTTTTATTGTAGACTGTATTGTTTGTCAGTATTAAATGATCCTTGCATTTTATGATGTATCTTGCCCCAATACTTGCTTTCTAATCCCTACTGTTTTGTTTTTCAGGTGCAGTTTTCTCTCTCTAGTTGAGTTAACCTCTTACATCACTTCTGTTTGCCTTGTGGTGGGCTCTGTTTCTAATCTCCTCTTTAAGAACACCTTAATAATTTTGTTTTTTTCTTAACCCCTGAGTACCCACCCTGTAATATATCTATTTACTTATTTTTATGTCATGTTATCTGTCTTTCGTCCCTTTGCTTTTAGAGTTCCTTGGAATTCCCCTGACTCTCCTGACTTTTCCATAGTTTTATGTTTGGTTGCCCTCTTTCCCAATGATGCCTCAAGTGTGCAACTTGTTTCTTCTCTGCTCTTTGCAAATGCTAATTTTCTCAGCAGCATCCTTTAAGCTGTGCTCTCAGGTATGACTCATCACCAGACCTGATTCACTTGAAGTTCTCCACAACCTGCCTTGTCCCTGTGGCTTTTGCAGTCTGCTTTGCATGACAGGATCACTTTGTGTCTCAAGGGGTCTGGTATTTCTCTGGTTCTCACTGCAGCTCCAGCAGGAGGTAAAGAAAATGGCACATGGCAAATATGTTTTGATGAAAGAAGGGGTTTTCTAGCATAACCCCTAACTACATTCTAAATATTTGTCCTTATAAACACAGATAAGTGCAGCTCTCACCCCTCGTCAAGGAAACTTCTCTTCGTAACAGATGGAGACCATTACAGAAAACGATAACCATTCAATATGCAGAGTTGTGGAGCCCAGTCCCAGTGGATACATCTACAAATCCACTCCCACATCTAAGGCTTGGGGAATACTACAGAAGAGAAGGAGGAAAGATCCCAGAGATGGAGGATCAGGGAGATTGCTGTGAGATTGTGTTTCCTAAGAAGGTCAGAAGTTACACTCATAATATCTCGTCAACAGTGTAAACATGAGGTGAACAAGGGCACCAACAATACCATGCTGAAGTAGATGAGGAGAGCCCAGAAGGCCCCAGCCCTACGTAAAGAACTACTGGCAATTAAGGAATGCTGAGAGCCAGAGAGACAGTCTTCCCCAGGGAAGGGTACACCAATTGGTTATCCACTACCAAATGGTCAGCCCGGAAAACATAGAAATAAGTAACATTATACAGCCTTAACAGGTTATATTAAGGAGTATACATGTATAAACACATGCATATGTGCATGTAACAGCAATTAATGTAAAAAAGAAGTCATGAATTTGAAAAAGAGCAAGGAGAAGTATATGGGAGGGTTTGGAGGGAGAAAAGGGAGGGGAGAAAAGATGTATTTGTAATCTCTAAAAAATGTAAAAAGAGCATTTATCCATTGTAATGGATTAATTAAAAATGCTGTGGATCCCGAGTGGCTGCAGCAGGCAGTGGGCCATGAGACCATGCCGCAGGTCCCCAAGCTGGGGCAGGCAGCGGGCCCCAGAGCAGTTGATCCCAGGCAGGGATAGTGCAGGAGACCACACCACATGTCTCTGAAGGCGGCTGGTTCTGGCGGCCTATGTGGTGGCAGCAGCAGGCAAGAGGCAGACAGATAGGCACACCATGCAGAGTGAGGTTGGATATTTATTTAGTGAGTTATGGAGGGGGAAGGGAGAGAGAGAGAGAGAGAGAGAGAGAGAGAGAGAGAGAGAGAGAGAGAGAGAGAGAGAGAGAGAGAGAGAGGACAGAAGGGTATAGATAGAAGCTGCCTCTTCAAGAGGGAAATGGAAAAGAAAGAGACCCAGGCTCCAAGCAGGAAGGAAGATCTGCCTGCCTCAGTGGATGGGGGAGGGAGTGAGCGTGGCTTGTCTCTTAAAGAGACAGAACAGATCATTACATCCATAATAGAAGGTTTTCTTTTCAATTTTTTAGTATAACATTTTTACTAATTCTGAAGGAATTTTGTACATGTATACAGTGTATTTGATCATATATTTACCATAGTCCTCATCCTATCTCCTTCCAGATCCATCACCTCTCTCTCATACCAGGGACCACAAACTCTTCCCCAGCAGCCATGAACTGTCGCTAGTTTCTCAGCTAGAAGCATGGCCTCAAGAGTCCCTTATCACTTTTTAAAAGTTTTATTTCACCGAATGTTTGGTTGTGGGTCTGCATCTGTTTCCATCAGTGTCGTGAGTCACCCTTTGGGGTGACTACAGCCAAGATCCTAACTGCAGAGGGCTTGTACAGCCCAGGGTAGGTGCATAAGGATTAGAAAATGTTAAGTGGGGGGAACAGAGATAAGAAAAAATAATCACAGAGACAAAGGATAATAACAAAAAGGCAACTCAGCAAATACTGAATTCTTCTGACTTCCCAGTACTGAGTATGCCCTGTGTTTAATGTTCCATAAACTTTTATACCCCAATGCAAAATGGAGAAGAAGCCAAAAGACTGCTCTAGCATGATATAAAAGACAACTACAACAGTCACTTGCTTCAATACTTTGAGACTTCAAGCCATTAATTCTTAAGAAAGGCATTTTATTTTTGTTTAGGCAGTGAATCTACCCTAGACCAAATATCCTAAAGGCAGCCACACTCTAGGTCAAGCCTCCTAGAACAAAAGAAAGAGTAGAAGTATGCCCGAATTCTTTGACCTTTGGTCAGAATGGAGAGGATATACCTCTATGGGCCATCTTACTGTCCAAAGCATCAAGTAACCACGTCTTAGGTCAGGGTGTGTAGTTACAGTTGCTGTGAGCAACTTTGAGTAACCTCAAACTCTCTTATATTTAGGCAAGGTGGCTAGGCTTCGGTCAGTTGTTGGATGAAGTCTCTCTGATGACAACCGGGCTAGGCCCAATCTACACGTACAGCAGAATATCGTTAGGCATCATTACATTGACATTTTTCCTCCAATTGTGTTTAATTCTATCCTAGGTCTCTCGGTCACTGGAGCTCAGAGAATCCTGCATAAGAAGGGGAGAAAGGATTGTAGGAGCCAGAGAGGCCAAGGACACCACAAGAACACTCACAAAATCAGTTAACCTGGGCTTTCAGGAGCAGCACAGAGACTGACCTGGTAACCAGGGAGCCTGCATGCACTGTGCATATACGATAACTGTATAGCTTGGTCCTCTTGTGGAACCCCTAATAGTGGGAACAAGGCTGTCTCTGATTCTTTTACTGGCTTTTGGGACGCTCATCCTCATACTGGGTCACCTTGCCCAGCCTTAATACTTGGGAAGGTGCTTAGTCTTACTGCAACTTGATATGGCATGGTTTGTTGATACTCATGGGGATCTCCTGTTCCTAAACAGAAACAGAGGAGGAGTGGATTGGGAGTGGGAACAGTGGGGAGGAGAGGAGGGGGCACTAACTGGGAAGGAGAGAGGGTAAACTGTGGAGGGATGTAAAATAAATTTAGATTGTGTGTGTGTGTGTGTGTGTAATATATACATGTTTGTTTGTTAATGTGCATGTAGGTACACATGCATGTGTGTGCACATGTATGAGCAGGCCAGAGGCTAACCTCCACCTTTACACTGAACAGCTGACCATTGGGTTCCAGCATATCTCTGCATACTGCTGAGAGCTATACCACCATACCTCCCTGTATTCTACATGACTCGAAGGATTCACACTCAGGTCCTCAAGCTTGCAAGCCAGGCATCTTACTGACAAAGTTGTCTTCCCAACCCAAAGGAAAAGTTGTCCTTACTCCTCTGTCTTTTACCTTGAGCTTTGTAAGCATGACCCAACATTCAAACTCAGATGGAATCCATGTTGTTCTTCTCACAAGACAGAGCTTTTCATTTGAAAACTACTTTTGCCGCACGTGGAACTTTCTGATCAGGTTGACGATTATCATTCTCCCACAAACCAAATACAGCCTAAATATCATGACCTCTACTCCTACTTCTCGTCAGAAAGAGGTGGACCAGGCTTCATTTGTTTTGTACCACCAACCAGCTCCCAAATCATGACATGGAGACTTCTTATTAGTTATGAATGCTTGGCCTTATCTTAGCCCTTATTTTAATGTTTCTCTTTCTCTATGTTTTGCCGTTTTACCTTTCTTTCCTTCTGTATGTCTTATTTCCTGCTGTCTCAGTGTCTGTCTGGCTGGCAGCTGCTTGGTTTCTGGCCTCAGGCATCTTTCTTTCTTTCTTCTTATTCTCTTCATACCTCTCTCCAGAGTCTAGATTTCTCCTCCTACTTATTCTCTCAATCCGCCAGCCCTGCCTACCCATTCTATCCAATAGCCTAGCTATTGGTTGTCCAGCTCTTTATTAGACCAGTCAGGTGCCTTGGGCAGGCAAGATGAAACAAATACAACACATCTTTACATAAACAAATGCAGCATAAACAAAAGTAACACATCTTTGACCAGTTAAAATAATATCCCACAACAAAGAGGTATCCTCATTTCAGAAGAAGAGTGTCTCTTTGAAGATGTGTTCCTTCCATAAGACCTGAGAGATGAGGCACAGGGCAAGACTGCATTGGGTTACTTCTGTGCAACATGGAGTTGGTGCTCCCCCACATGTTGAATATTCAGTGGAACAGATAATAATTTGGCAATTATTCTGGACTGCATAAGATGCTAAGTGCAGGTTTTATCAAACAAACAAAACACTCAGCCAACAATGTAAGATGAGCCCCTTCTGCGTGGCAAGTGCTATGCTGAGTTCCAGAGATGTGGCAATGGTTCTAAAACTACACTCCATGCCCTGGGTGATACTTATCAACCTGACTGTACTCCACATTCGACTGCCACAGAACAGAATGTGCAACCATGAATTTTTTTATTTCTTTTGAATTTATAAATAACTCATCAAGTGTAGTCAGGTTTTATTGTAGATCCCTAGCTGTGGGTTATTTGCTGGACCATGGGTCTCTTAACAGTGGCTACACCCCTAAAGAAAAATAACCACACTCACCGCAAGAAGCCATTAACTGACAGTAGCTTCCCAGGTAAGGATGGGTCCTCATGACCCATCCATGCTAGAATGTGGACCAGCTTGGTCTTCTGTGCTTAACCAGAGCTGCTGTGCATTCATGAGTGCAGTGGCCATGTCATGACCAGATGACAGCATTTCACAGTACTCTCCCAGTCCTCTGACTGACAGACACTTATACACATTCTCCTCGCTCTTCTGCAATATTTTGTGAGCCTTGGGGGGAGGGAGGTTGCAGTGCAATACAGAAATCCCGTTTAGGACTCAACACTCAACCATCATTTATTCTTGGAGGGAGGGAGGATGCAGTGCTATATAGAAATCCTGTTTAGGACTCAGTGCTCAACCATTGCTTATTCTTGGAGGAAGGGAGAATGCAGTGTGATTCAGAAATCATGTTTAGGACTCAATGCTCAACCATTGCTTATTCTCAGCTCTTTTTAAAGTACCTTTAAAGCAGGTGAAAGAACAAAGCAGAAAGTTCCAGAAATCCCAGGAAGTTTTAAGCCCTTCCCTGAAAACTAAGCAAAGGATATTCTGAGCTGAGTGCTCAGAAACATCTTTCTGAAAGACAAATTACCAGTAATCCAGTTAAATTTTAAATAGCATTATCTAAATGAAAAAATATCCAACTATGAGATATCCCAGCAAGAATAGGTCCAATTTCCTGCCTGGATGGTAAGTGAGGAATAGACTGTTTAATATCATCTTGATAACATTTTTATAGGTTCATGTTGGCCCATCAGATTGCAATTTGTCACCTGTTCTCTCACAATTTTCTAATTCTTCATCACTTTACAGTGTAAAATAATAGGCCCAGAATTGCAAGGCTTTCACTTAATAATAGAAAAGATAGAGTAGGAGGGGGCCTTGATTTCTACCATGTTTTCTCTGGTTAGAATAAGAATGGTTGTCAACAATTCAGACACAATATAGTGTTGAGCTCATTTCGCTTTCCCCTTTGAATGACTTTGTGCAAGATAACACACAAATAAATAAGAAAATTTCTAAATCTTTTCTCTCACCTCCCGCCTTTCCCAAGAGTTCTGAAGGCTGTCAGTGGTGAGAAGGCAAACATTAAGATCCATGGCACAAATTAGTAGGTAGAGGACTCAAAGGGTTCTTGATTTGAATCCCTGCTCAGCAGTGTGACCCTGAACAACTGCCCCATCTCTCTGCACTTACCTCACCAGTAACATCAGGACAATAGCTCCCTCTCACAAGGTTCTAAAAAGAATTGGGGTTGGTTGCTCTCTTACAGAATGGAAAGTCCTACAGTGAACTATAGAATTTTAAAATGTTTTCACTACACTTAATTATCTGAGGAGCTGAGCTTGCCTTGGCAGGCATGTGGAGGTCAGAGGACAGCTTTCAGGAGTCTGCTCTCCCCTCTACCGGGTGGTCCTCAGAGATAGAACTAGGCCATCAGCCTTAGGAGAAAACACATCTACCCTGTGAGCTAACTAATTTGTCTTTGGAGACATATTTTATTGTCACAGGTGTTGCTGTGTTTCTTAACTACCTTTTACAACCACAGCTCATGGAAGATGTCATCTCTAGTGCCCTTCTACTGGTTCTGTAACCACGTGACTGACAGCAATGGGCAGCCAATGGTGTTGAAGACAAGGGCCAATCCTGATTCTTTATCCTACAGGGCCATCCAGCTGTGTCTACTCCATCATTCTGATGTGCATTCCATCTCTCTTCTAGGAAACTAGACCTTTTTGCTTTCCTCTTATTTTACCATGGCAACTAGAATGATGGCATCATCATTCCCTGGTCACCTCCTCTCCTGTTTCTCTTCCTGCCTCCTTCTCCTCTTGCTGTTGGAATACTCCAACCTCAAGTTCCCAACTACGCTTTTCAACCTTGAATTTCTCACCTTGACTTAGACCATAATGTGTGTGTACATACATGTGTGCATATGTGTGTGACATATCATACCATACATACTACACATACTAAAACTAAAATTTGGATCTGAAGTCCAGAACTCTCTACATAAAGCCAGACTCACATCTACCTCCCTTTTCAACATCTCTTCTAGGGAAGCTAAGTATTGCCTAAAATTTAACTTGTTCAAAAGAATTGTTTATTTTTTTGTAAGATCTCCTGTTCTGTCAAGAACCCCCTTTTTTGTTTTTTTGCTTGCTTTTTGTTTTGTTTTTGTTTTTGTTTGTTTTGGATTTTTGAGACAGGGTTTCTCTGTGTAGCCCTGGCTGTCCTAGAACTTGTTCTGTAGATCAGGCTGAGCTCCAACCCATAGAGGTCTGCCTGCCTCTGCCTCCCAAGTAAAAGACACACACAACTATTGCCTGGCTTTTTAATTTTAAATGATTTCTTTATTTTTCTTTTATGAGCATCTTGGTGTTCTGTCTACATGTATGGCTATATGAGGGGTTTTGAATTTCCTGGAACTGGAGTTACAAACAGACACCATCTAGGTGCTGGGAATTGAACCCAGGTCCCCTGAAAGAGCAGCCAATGCTCTTAACTGCTAAGGTATCTCTTGGCAGTTAAGCTCCCTCTTTTAGTTCTTTAATGAGTTATTTTAATGTTTGTTTATGTGTTTGTGTATGTGTGCTAGAAAAAATGTGAGATACTGTGGAGCTGGAGTTTCGGGCAGCCCTGAGCTTAAGACATGGTTGCTCAGAACCAAATTTGAGTCCCCTGCAAGACAAAGACATACATTCAGCCTCTGAACACTAGACCCAGGGCCCTTCTGACTCTGCTAGGGCGTCCACTGCTTTGACAAAACGCCACAACTACAAAACAAATTAGAGAGAAAGTCAGGAGAGGAATTCACACAGGGCAGGAACTTGGAGGCAGGAGCTGATGCAGAGGGGTGCTGCTTACTGGCTTGTTCCTTGTGGCTTGCTCAGCCTGCTCTTGATAGAACCAAGCCCAGGAATTGAACCACCCACAATGGACTGCACCCTCACCAATCAATCACTAAAAGAAAATGCGCTACAGGCTTGCCTGCAGCCTGATCTTATAGAGGTATTTTCTTAATTGAGGTTTCCCTCATCTCACATGGCTTTAACTTGTGTCAAGTTGACACAAAAGTATCCAGCACAGCTCCCTTTCATGCTCATCATAAACCTAAAGACCGTCCTTAACTCCTTTTTTCTTTAGGAACTCCACCCAAGGTCTACCAGAAAGTCTCGTAGGAGCCACCACCTTGCACACTACCAACCCTGTCGGACTAGGGAGGAGCAGCTCTGTAGAGAGCACAAGGAATTCGGAAGCAAGCTCGGCACAGAGAAGTGAGTGGTGGCTTGGTGGACTCTGGTGAGGACTTCCGGTCAGGCAGTGTACCTTACCCTCAGCAGTTTCAGTTGCAGTGCGTCCTGCACTCATCGGTTCGGGTGGCAGACCACCGCGTGTCTGCTTTGAATGAAGAAAGGAGCGGTGCATCTGCTTCCTATTCAGCCATCAGTAAGAGGAGGACAGAAAAGTCAGGCCCCAGTGACAACAATGAGACTCTAATTGGCTTTCTGGCTGTTGTGGTCCCAGCACTGTTATCAATAACATGGACAGGAGAGAGAACCAGCCAAGAGACAGGGGTCCTATATCTGTTCCCAAAATGTCATCTCCTAATTGCTATTGGCTAAGAACCAAGGGTATTCCCCTAATAGCAGTTGGTATTTAGTCAGAAAAATAGCAGAAGAGATTAGTCTTCTGGGAAATCCCCAAAGCTAAATATTAATATGGGCATGTGTGTCTGTAAGGTGAGGCTTTTCCAAACAGCTCTCAGTTACTGAGTCTAATTGTTTCTATATAATGGTTTGTGCCGCTTTCACTGGCGTGGTTTCATTTGCTTCTCGGAGCCATCCAAAGATAACAGTAGAGCCCAATTGCCGTGTTTATATCACACCTGGCTCTCTTGTCTGCTTACTATTTTCTGCTGTTCTGCAGTACCTGCTGTCACCCTTATAACACCATGAGCATCTTCAGCAGGCGGGTTGCAAAGTGTCTCTCAACAGCTAAAAAGAAAGTAGGGGCAAGGTATTTTAATGATCTTTAATTTTATTATTTTTAATTATGTGTATACGTGTGGGTCTGAATGTGGGTTTGCGCTGATGCGGGACCTGCAGAGGCCAGCCAAAAGGGCATCCCGGTCCCCTAGAGCTGGAGGGACAGGTGGTTGTTAGCCTTCAGACATAAGTGATGGGAACTGAACTTGGATCCTCTCCAAGGACAATATGTACCCTTAACCATGGAGGCATCTCTCCAGCCCCCAGAAATCAGCTTTTTAAATGTTATGTATTAATGCTAAATATCTAGACTAGTTGTGGTTCACAGCAGGAACTCAGAAGTTTTTGCTAAGTGAACGGATGTGGCTGCAGCATCAAGTTCATCATCATTAACCAAAGCCGTAGTTTCTGGACGGCGACCGTGCTACTCTGCCTACTTGGTACTCTTTTCTGGGTACGCCTAGCCCTTCCTTAACAGCCAGCCCTCTAAGAACCTTGTCAAACGCCCTAATCAAGAGGAAATAAAAGTCTCCAGAGTACCATCTCTCTACTTTCTGCTGTTTCCCAGGAAGCTTGAAGCCAGGTGCATTGTCTCCTCATATTTGTAGTCTGCCCCTCTCCTTCTCTCTGCCTAGTTTTCTTTATTCTTGATACCTGTGTGCTTGCGGAGACAGCTCAGTTATATCTCTCTTTATAGCAGATACACATGAAGAAAAGTTAGATTTAGATGATTAGCCATTAAATAGGTTTAAGCCAATAATCAGGAAACAGAAATAGGAGGTTTACCAGGAGTTTGAAACTAGGCTGTACTATACAGAGTTCTAGAACAGCCTGGAGGTACAAGTGAGATCCTTTCTAAAAAGAAAAGATTAAACGCAAAGCAAGACATTCCAAAAGGGTTTTCTTTATACTCAATTATGGGGTTTAAATCATAATCTTTTTTTTTAAAAAAAGCAACCATTTCCAGAATGCTCAAAATGTATGAGATACATCCTCCCTCTCTACAGCACCTGGCCCCTCTGGCCCCTGAATGTGTTAGAGTTTCAGGGGCTGGCTAACTGTTGGATACATGAAGCCAGAGGAGGTGAATAGGTTTGTTTAGACTCAAATGAACAGAGATGGACAGAAAGCCCACATAAATAGAGATGACTCTAAGACCATGAGAGGCCATCCAGTCTGTCTGTCTCCCACAATCATGCTAACTCATTAATAGAATCACAGAGCAGATTTACTTCACTGAGACAGCGTTTGGTGTAGCCCAGGTTAGCCTCGAACTCAAGAATGACCTTGAACTTCTTATCCTACCACCACCACTTCCTGAGTACTAGGGTTATCACAGGCACACACCACTGTGCTCAGTTCCTGAGGTGCCAGGTACTGAACCCAGGACTTTGTTTGCATCCTAGGCTTTACCGCCCCCCACACTGAGCCAAATCTCTAGCTTCTAACGCTATTTACACCTTTATCTTTTTCTGCTGCCCCCAGCTGGCTCTTTCCATCTAACAGAGACAGCTTGTTCTGCTGTGTGTGCCTCTGGGACTCTTGCTTCTTGGGAGACTAAGATCGACTAATGGCTGGTGCAGCACCTGCTTTCTGTCTGCCTTTGTTACATAGATGAGTTTCAATTTTATTTCCAGTGTTTCTGTTGAATATTGAGTGTTTTAATAGCCGTGAAGCTTCACTGAATTTGAGGAGAGCTTGAGATCTGAGATGCTAAATTGGCTCGGCTACAATATCTAGCAGAAAATGAGGGTCCTGCATTTAGCCCTCCTTTTCCTCCTTGATAATGAAGAACTGATGGTTACCGCTAATGCGACTCTTACAGCAGGAGCGCTGCAGTGGTCGAGGGTAATTCATCATTAATTAATGGGCCATCTTTTCAACCTGCTTCTGTTTAATCAAAAGAGCTGCTGAAGATTGAAGCCCAGGCGTGGCTGGAGGTTGGGATAATACAAGGACGGAAATTAACTGCTGGTATTTTTCAGAGTGGGAATGATTTTCCCTCTGTAAAATTGTGAGGATGTGAAAATTGTTAGAGGGACAGAGTCCCATGGGACACTCGGTACCTGTACCCTGTACTCTAATTGCTGCCTTGTTTTGTTTAACTATTTCATTATCATATATTTATTATACATAATACTGGGTTTCATTGTGACATTTGCACACATGTATGTGATACATTTCAATCAAGTTCATTCCCCCTACTGGTTTTTAGTTATCCCCACTCTCTGCTCGCTGGCCCCTTCCTATTCCCAACCAGCCCTCCTCGTGCTCTCATGTCTTTTTGTAATGACTTTGATTGTTGGTGTTAACTGTCAACTTGATGGACTTTAGAGTCACCTGGGAGATGGGCTTGGGGCCTCCCCTAGGGGAATAACTTGATTGCCACTGTAGGAAGAACCATTCCCTGGCTGGATCCTGGACTGTATAAATGGAGCTGAGTAGCTCCATTTCTCAGCTCCTGGTTGCCTTGGCTTCCCCTCACCCTTAAGTTGCTTCTGCAGAGGATTTTATCACAACCACAGGAAGGGAACTAAAACAGCAATGCAAAGAGTTTCGCCAGGCTAGCTTGCAGGAAGCTGGGGGAGGGTTCGTTCAATGAGAGCATAGGCCTATGTCAGTGGTTACACCACCTCAGACCACGTCTCTCCCTCTCCATCAGCAGGGCTTGGAAGGAGGCTGGAAGGCTAATCTCTGTCTTTGGCACTGTTTACTGAACTAATCAGGATTCACATTCTGATTCCTTTCTTGGGAGGTCCACATTATTGAACATTATATGCTTATGTCTCTCATTTTTAGAAAATTTTTATTGAAATAATAAACATAACATAAAAATAGACATTTCGCCATTTTCAAGGGTGCAGTTCAGTTGCATTAAGGGCATTCACACTTGTGCATCCCTCACCACCTCACGCCACAATTGTCTCATCATCTCAAAGTGAAATTTGCTCCTCACCCCCAGGGCCTGGAAAACACCATTGTTATTTCTGTGGATTTGTCATGTTCTGGGTATCATATATGAGTGGAATAATTTTGTGTCTGCCTACAACTTTTATCATAATGTCTGAAAGATCCTTTGAGGTTGCAGCACATAGAATTCAATAATTCTCTCTCTCTTTCTCATGCACATGCACCTGTATTCATCTGCTCAGCTATCAGTGGAATTCTAGAAACCTGAGTTATTTATACCTTTTAATTATTATGCATAGTTATGCTGTAGCTTTGATGCGCCAATGGCTGCCTAAACTTCAGTTTTCCATTTCTTTGTGTTCATGCTCAGAAGTGGTATTTTGACTACCTAGCCATTACATATTTAGCTTTTAATTTTTTTTCAAAAACTGTCGGCAGTGTTTTGCACAGGATTTGCATATATTTTTTTTCTTTCAGCTATGTTAAGGATTCTGACTTCTCCATACCTCCACCCAAGCTTGATTTCTGTTTCTGCTCACTCACTTGTTTTCTTGCTTATTTTTCATAACCACATTAGTAAGAATGATGAGCTGTGGTTTGGTTTGTAGTTCCCTGGTGATTGGTTGCACTAATTATTTACTTGTGTACTCTTGTGCCGGTGCACACCTTCTTTGTCCATTTTCAGTTTGTTCTTGTCAAGTTTTATTAGCTCTTTGCACATTCTGGATTGTGATCCATTATAAGGTAGATGTTTTGAATCTGTTTACTCTTTCATGTTCTGCTAGTTGTTCCCTCATCTTTGATAGTGTTATTTTAAGGAATGAAAGTTAAATTTTAATTGCAACTTACCTATTCTTCTTCTGCTGTCTGTGCCTTTTATTATCATGACTGAGAAATCACTACCAAATATATCATTAAGCCTTTACCCTCTCTCTATTTTCTCTGAAGATGGCTTCCACTCTTACATTATGTTTTAAAAATACACTGAGTCTGTTTCTGTATTGTTGTAAGATGAGAACAAGATTCCCTCTTTAACATGGGAAAATCCAGTTTGTCAATGCTATTTATAGGAAAATTGTTCTCTTCTTCTGGCATTAGTACAGAACAAGGGAGATGTTCACTTGATAAAATCTTTGACAATCAAGTATCAGGAACTAAGATCAATTTCCAGAACACACACATACACAAAGAAAGAAAAGAAATGGCCATACATGTTTAAAATCCCAGCACTGGGAAGCGAGAGATAGGAGGATCCCTGGAGCTCAATGACCAGGCAGCCCAGTCTACTTGAAAAGGCCCAGGCCAGTGAGAAATGCCTTACCGAGGAAGTGAAGTATTCTGAATGTACTGGGATCAAAGGGAATAATGCAGCAGGAAAAGCAAAATCGATGGGGAATGGGAAGGGGAGAAACAACTAACGCTAAAGACTTTTAGAAAAAGTCATAGTCAAACCTTTCTACCACTGTAGAAACTTTCTAAAATAAATATACAGATACATGTGTAGAAAGGGTTGGCATAGAGATGTCCTAGCCAGGAAGGAAGAAGCTTGATTTCTGCATGCTCTAGGGTTCAACTTTATGGTGTCTTCTGCAGCTGGCTCTTACCATCAAGGTAACCAAGAACAATGGCGATAGCTTATAATGTCTGGAGTTTTTTGGGAAACTTACTTATAACCTCAAAAGAAGTAAGCCATCACTGGACCTGGCTATTCCTTTGTTAGCCTGTGATGTCTAACAGGGGCAATGCTCCCCTATTATAGGATAATTCTATTTTAACTGATTTTACTCGTGCATTGGCATATATTGTAGGAAACATCTACATTAGTAGGCAGAGATCTATATGAATTTTTCAGAGAGTCTTTATTGTTAGTTATCCTTTTCATATTTCATTCTCTACTCTGCCTTCCCCTCACCCTGGGGCTCATGGACCAGTCAGCCTATCTGAATCACTAGGGTTCCAGGCCAATGGGAAAATCCTGTCTTTAAAAAAAAGGGTACAGTGTCTAAAAAGCAACTCTCAAGGTTCATTCCATGACGTTTACATGCAGCTGCACACAGACATGTGCAACACATAAACACACACACAAACACACACATGCAAACATACACACACAGAGACACACACCAAAATTAATCAAATTATCTTGTTGAATTTCAAAAGGTAACATCCAAAATCTGGAACTCACCTAAAATGTTCTTCCACATCTAACCTACAAACAATATTTCTGTCTAGGTAATGTCCTCTTTGCTCCAACACCTTCTGAAGCTACAGAAATCTGGGGAAGACTCCTGTGTCACTATCCAAATACTCCCCTGTAAAGATCATAGCTCATTTACAAGATCCCAATACTTGATATTTCATGAGGCACCCATTCATTAAGTGGTTGCCAATCTTTTATATCCACAGACTACTAAACATGATTGGTGATCCCAATGATGGCAATTTGTCAGCACCTCTTTCTGGTGTCTTCACTTTATTTTAACTATTGAATGTTTTCCAGTATGAATGGCTGGCTAAGCAATACCTACATCCTCAGTAACTCAATTCCCTCTGCTAGTAATGCTTTCCCTGACGGTTATAACATAACAATAACCATGCCAGAGATAAATATTTCATAAGGAATCCATTGTTATTTATTTATCACTTGCAACATGTGTTCCAAAAGCATTACAGAATATTTATTAAACATTTATAGATAATTTTATGCTACCACTAGCATGTGATATAAATACATTATTAATTCTCTTGAATTGTTGATATATTGAGCTCAAATAAAGCTGTTCCAACTGGGGATCTTGCCAATAAAGTGACTGGGGGGAGGAGTTTGCTGCATTTTAAAGTTTCAAAAGCACCATGTGGTTCCGTTGGATCATTTGCTTATTTCGATTGGAGGTTCCATAAATCTCTGAGCTATCCAGAACAGATGCATGTTGGTGTTGGTGAGGGTTGCATTAGAGAAATCCCTGGTTGCAGAGTACTATTGCTTAGTAGCTACTGCTTTGGGAGCTGTCTGCAGTTATGCATTCAAACATCAGCTTCCAGTTTACACCAGGTGTCCAGCAGTCTGGTGGCTGAGGTCTGTCCTCAAAGCAAGTGTCCTGTCTGGGCCTGTGCCTCACTTCAATCATTTCTCTTTGACATGAATCACATTGCTGCTAGGGCATTGGTCCAGAGGCCCTACTCTGGTTCTTTTATTAAGCAGGGCTGTTTGAATCTCCAAAGTCAATGTCCAAGTCCCTAGTGGCTCACTCCAATGGAACTTCCTTTTCTTCTGCCCCTTGGCAGATGGGAGGCCTTCTTCCAAGACCTGGCACTGTACATAGTAGACATGAACTATTATTAACCATGTCTTATCTTTTTTGTCTGCTATTGTGGTTGAAAGATTCTTGTTTTCTTCTTACAGAGCCCTACTTTAGCATGATGTTTCATATCTCCAACAAATGCAAATTAGCACAGAAAACAGATACTCTGTCTTTACCCTTAGACTGTATACTGGCTCAACTCTGCCCTGAAACCTGCAAATGAGCCAGCTAGGCTTGCCCTGACACTGGCTGATATTGACATTAACCAACCACCTTTGAAGAATAAGGATCAATATGCTCATCAAAGGTTTAAGTGAACTGACAGTCTTTGATCGTGCCCATGGTCATGTGTACAACAGATGGGAATCCTCCCATTCCTCCTCCAGATTATCACTTTAAAGCTGTTAAATGCTATGGAGGAAAAAGTAATGTCAATGTTGGTTTTTAGAGCAACGTAAGAAGATCAAAACAAATTTAGAGAGAATTTCCAAGGATTCAAAAAGAGACACCCTTTTTTAGAATGCAGCCACCCTCAAATGAGCACACATCTACTCCTGGTTTCATATGGACCAATTGGACTGATTTGTTGTTTAGTGGGCAGCCAAAGTCAAGATTCTCCAGGCAATGGAGGTCGAAAGAGCTAATGTCAAGAGCTTGTAGATTGGCCAAACCCTCAAACACAGTGCAATTACTGCCCTATGAGGACACGCACACTTCACATCCATTTTGGTGTTGTTCACAGATAGGGAATTAACCAATATCACCATCTATATCACCATCTCTGTGGCATAGCCATAACTCTATCTGTATGTCTATGTGATGTGTATAGACTTATAGATGTTACTCAACCTTTAACATGGGAAATTTTATCATTTCTCATATCATAAATAAATTTGAAGAATATTAAACCCATGAAATAGAGGCTGAAAAGATGGATCAGAGGTGAACCATGCAAAATGCTCTTTCTATGGACTACAGTTTGGTTCCTGCATCCATGTCAGGTAGCTTACAACCACCTGCAAATCCAGATCCAGGGAAATCTGATGACCTCCTGTGGTCTTTGCAGGCATAGCACTTACGTGCACAAACTCAAAGAGACACACAGGCACATACTTAAAAATGAATTTAATAAAAAGAAGCCAGGAAAGTGGCACCCATGAGCCATCCCCGAGAATGTGTGTGGGAGAATGTTGCTCATCTGCCATACTGTGGCATGGGCGAGGGAGAGATGCCCCATTCACCTCTCGCCACCCATGACAGGTGCAGGAGTTAACTCTGAGGTCATGACCCTCACCAGAGCAGACTCTGCACCTTGTCTTGGCAGCACAGTGGAGCTGACTCTGGCAGGTAAGCCAGCCCTGATGGCCTGAAAGTGGGAGAACCCACCTTGGCCCTTGCTGCTTACTGCACAGGATATGCTAGCCCGTGATGGTGCCAGAGAGCTCACCCTGGTGATGATGATGAGGAGGAGCTGGTGAGTTAACCAACCCTGCAACCATCCAGGCACAAAATTAGGATTATGAATTGGCTCATCCCAGTATCCACCCCATCTATGATCTGACGGAGCATGTGAAAGAGCCAGTCCCGCAGACCCAAAGCTGCAGGATCTCCACAACACGGGGAAGCAACAAGATATCCAAGAGGAGTCCCAGTGAAGGTCCAGTATTGACAGTGTAGCAAAAACCAGAATCCTCAAACCAGACCATAACTTTTCAATGAACAACACTTGTGAGTAAAGACATATGGACTAAAGATTGTACTGTGTGACTCACTGTGCCAACTACAGCTTCCATGACAAGAGTTTCATCTCATTTTTTCCTTTTTTTCTCTTCTCTTAAATTTTATATAATTTGTGGGGCAGGGGTAGGGGAGGTTGCAATGACAGAGGACAGATATGAAGGGACCAGGCAATGAACAAGATGTATGATGTAAAAACAACAAAGAATAGATAAAAAGTTTTTAAAAAATTTAAAAAGAAAGCAGGAATGCAAACTAAACACTTACTATATGAACTTGCATATGTAGAATCTTAAGGTGAAAATAAAACATAAAATATAGAGTCTATCTGGGTGGTGGTGCCACACCCCTTTAATTCTAGCATTCAGGAGCAGAGACAGGCAGATCTCTGTGAGTTTAAGGTCAGCCGGGTCTACAGAACAAGTTCCAGAACAGCCAGAACTAGAGAAACCCTGTCTCAAAAATCAAAAAGCAAACCAAACAACAAAAACAAAAACAAAAAAGTCTGTATCTACCTATATCTCTGTATTTATATGTGTAAATAAATACACCTATATTTATATGTATGGTACATATAGATATTCTTCAGTATAAAAGAATTTTATTTTCAAATTTTTATGTTTCTGTATGAGATAAATGATGATAGATAGATAGATAGATGATAGATAGATAGATAGATAGATAGATAGATAGATAGATAGATAGACAGATAGATAAATAGACAGATAAAGACTATTCTCCTAGTGTGTTGTGCCTATGGAGGTCAGACGAGTGATGGAGATGGGTCTTCTATCAATCTGTTGATTTCATTGGTAAATTAATAAAGAAAACTGCTTGGCCTAATAGGTTAGAACATAGGTGGGTAGAGTAGACAGAACAGGAAGAAGGAAGTGAGGTCAATGGCTCAGACAATTGCCCTGCCTCTACAGCCAGATACGATGAAGCTCCAGCCCAAGATGGACGTATGCTAGAAACTAAACAGTAAGGCACCACTTCGTGGTGCTACACAGATTATTAGATATGGGTTAATCAAGATGTGAGTAAGAGGCTGAAAATAATGGGCCAGGCAGTATTTAAAAGAATACAGTTTCCATGTAATTATTTTGGGGCATAAGCTAGCCGGCAGCCGGGAGCCTGGCGGGATGAAAAGCAGGCCTGCCCGCAGCTCCTCACTACAGACGAGGGCATTGGATCCCATGAAGCAGGAATTACAGGCACTTGTGAGCTGTCCAGGTTGAGTTCTGGGAACTGAACAAGCCTGCTGGCAAAGCAAGCGGTGCTCTTAACCTGCTGAGGACCTCTTCAGCCCATTTAATATCAGAGCTCTTATAACATTTGTCACCACATAAATGAATCCAAAGGCAGAAGAGAGGGACTGCTAGGTAAGTTCAGCTGCATGTGCAATTCTGCAAATAAAAACTCAAATTCACAAAGGAAAACTACATAAAATAGTGGTTTCCAGGCAGGGGTGCGGGAGGAGGAAAGGACATGAGCGTCTATAAATGGAACAAAGAAGTTTAGAGACCTAGGAAACAACATGAAGACTAGATTTAATTTCTTGCACTTGAGGATTTTGCTGACAGAATATGTGTTAGGAGTCAGGGAGACGCTCAGTGTGCAAAGCACTTTCACACAAGAATGAGGACCAGGTTTCAGATCCCCAGCTTCCACACAAAAGCCGATGTCCATGGTGGTCTGGCAACAGTGCCTCTGCTCCAAAGGAGGAGGGCAGCTTACAGAGCAAATTGGATGGCTGGACAAACAAACCAAACTGGTTCACCAGTAGACCCTGCCTCGGTTACTGCAGGGCTGAGTGATCTGGGAGGACATCTGATGGCCACCTCTGTCTTCTGAGTGTGTATGCACACACACGTATGTACATACACACCATACACACATTCATGCACACACACTTGAACATACAACACACACACACACACACAAAACACACTCAACAGAAGACAGTGAGGTGCTCTTGTCATACACATTTCCGGGGGTGGATATCCTCACCTGCTTGACAATGATACACACACACACACACACACACACACGTACACACACACATACACACATGTACACACACATACACACACCACACTCAACAGGAGACAGTGAGGTGTTCTTGTCACACACATTTCCAGGGGTGGATATCCTCACCTGCTTGACAGTGGTCACCATGTCTCTATATGTAGATCCAAAGATTGTGATGTATACATTAAGGATGGTCAAAAGAGGGTTCAAGAAATGAAACGGAACACTGTGGGGGCATTGACTGAATAGAACTTAGTTGCTTCAGCATGTCATGAGTGCTTAGAGGAAGCCCCGTTAAGAATTCCCCAGGGGCTGTTACCTAATGTGCTTGCTTGGTTTCATGTGTGTGATAATGGATTCTGGGAAAATATAGCTAGGGAGTCGGACTAAACAGAGAGACAACTTTACAAAGTAACCATCAAAGCTTGTCTTTGGATTCGGTTTTTTAAATTTTGTTTTGTTTTATTTACCTGTATTACAGGCATGTCTTCTCATTTCAGGGCCTTGATCACAGAGACTTGAATTAATTAAGATGTGGCCCAAGAATAACTTAATTGCTTATAATTCGAATGTAAGGATCCAGAGAAGACTTGAAAATGACCAAGTGATTCATACCTAATCCATTCCTCACACCCCTGGCTATCACACTGAGGGACGGATGGGTGTTATTTAGTCATTTTCTTCTTCATTTATTAAAAATCAGTGCACGGTGCCAAGAATATGGCATTTCAAATACTCATTAGTGCTATCCGCTGGGGTTTATGGTAGTAGTTATTAAAGAATGAAGTCTCAAGAGACAGAATGATACCATGGTTGCTAACAATGACAGAAGTTCAGGTGTATCAACCCTCGTCACTTACAGAGGAATCGAATGGCTAAATTAGCTTTCAAAGTCTTAAACTGTACATGGTAAAGCCCACAAATGTCATGTGGTATATTCTCTGCAGGTTAAATTTAGGTTTTCCCTGCTCCTGCTGCCAATTTGAAAGGAAGGAAAATGTCAGCGGGCATGAGTTGAAGCGGAGGGTAGGAGGCTGCCGGCGTGGGACCCACCAACGTTGACATTCAACTGCCAAGGCTTGGAGCAGCGCAGGCTGTCTCCAGATCTTCCTGGGTTGCTCGTTAAGTCTCCAGTTTGCTCCAGCACAGGATCATTTGCTCCAGGTGACTTGCCTGGCTGAGTGTTTCTAACCACCCATTTGCCTTCATGCTAATTGGGTGTGTTTAGATGCAACCAACAGTTTGCAAGGTTGGCATTAGAAAAAGCAAAGTAAGTAAGAAATGTTCCTAAGTCTTCTGTCTAAAGGTCTGTGTCTAGGAATGTGAGGTGTAACTGATCCCCTAAGGAGAATGGGGGAGAAGATCACAGGTAGGGAACATGCTTCCTGCCAGTTACGTAGCCTATGAAATCATCCCCAATAACAAACTGAGGGGAATGTCTAAATTTGGGTGATTGATGAAAGAATATCACATCTTTTCTATTTCTAGAAATTGGGGCCTTGGTTGTAGTCCCTGCATAAAGAGAAGTTGAGTGGTAGTCTTTGGTCAAGTATTATTATTCCTGGTTGTATTTAAAAAATAAGCAAGAAGTTGGGGTTCCTAAGTGAGGTCACCCTTCACGTGTCTTTCACATTAGAAAGGGATTTCAGGGAGCTGTCATGTGTCACTGTGGAAAGTGGTTGCTACACACCGTGAGGTCATGAGTTTGGAGCTCCAGTACCCACATAAAAGCTGGGTGTGGTAGCATCCATCCGTAACCTCAGTGCTGGGGAGGAGGGGACAAGTGGGTCCTCGATGCTCTCTTACAAGGTGGTCTAGCCCACACTAGACGAGGTTCCGTGAGAACACTCTTCATCAAGTAAGGTGCTAAGTGGTTAAGAAAGAAAACTGAGTCAATCTTTGACCTCCCCATGTGCACACACAGGTAAAGCATCCTAGGTCGGGTACAGAAGCAATCCTGAGCAATGTGAGTCCTCTATGACTTTATGTCCTCAACTACAAAATTATTCTCTCTGCCTGTCACCACAGGGAAGAGTCTGCCAGATAGCAAAAGCGATGTCAGTGAGTATCCAAGTAGATGTCAGTAACTTATTGACACGTCCATGATTAACCAGGCACTTGTATTCATGTTTTTAATTTATTTTGTGCTTGCAAGCATGCATGCGTGAGTGAATGAGTGCATGCATCCATGTTTGCATGTATGTGCGCACATGTGTGTGTATACACATGTGTGTGCATTCGTGTGGAGAACAACTTCAAGCATTGTTCCCGGAGAGCTATTCACCTCACATGTTTAAAATCTTTTTTAAATTTCTATCTTACTTTATTATCTGTATGGTGTTTTGCCTGCTTGTATGTTTGTGTGCCATATGTCTGTGATGCTCATGGAGGCCAGAGGGCGGTGTCAGATCCCCAGCAACTAGAGGTACAGACTTGTTAGCCTCCATGTGAGTCCTGTGAAGAAAAACCTTGTCCTAATGCAAGGAATACAAGTGCTCCTAACGACTGAGCCATCTCTCCGGGCCACCAACGTAGGTGTAGAGACAGAATTTATTACTGGGATGTAGGGCTCAATGATGCAGCTAGATTCAGGGATCTGCCTTTCCGCAGCCTCCACCCCAAACCCCACACTGTTCTAGGACTATAAGCCCACACCAGCAAGTTCAGTACTTTTAGTTTTTTTATAAAAATTATTTGTATATGGGCAGGAAGAGTGTGCATGAGTTTAAGTGTCTGATGATGGCAGCAGAGGGTGTTCAATTCTATGGAGCTGGAGTTACAAGTGGCTGTGACTCACACAACATGGGTTCTGGGAATCGAACTCAGTACTCTAAATGGTTGAGCCATCTCTCTAGTCCTGTTGGTCACACTTTTTGTGTTTTGCTTGAGGGCTGTTTTGTTTGTTTGTTTCTATGTGGGCATTGGGGATTGAACTCAAGACCTCATGTTTGCATACAAGTACTTTACCAGCTGAGCTCACTTCCCAGCCCTGGCATTTGTATTCTTTAAAACATAGGCTCGAAATCCCTTTGCTACTCAGAGAACTGTTATTTATATTGTTATTTGTTAGGTGATGAATCCTCCCATGTATACAATACTTTAGAACATGCAAATAAATTTTATGTATAGATTCCAATGTATCCCAATACTCCCTGGAAGCAACAATGGGGAGAAGTTTAATGGTGATAAAAACTGAAGCAGGACAGCTAAGTGGCCATCCAAGCTCACACAAACATGTGGCATTAGCTTCAATATCAGAACAAGACAGTGACTTTTTAAATGAGACAAGGAGTCAGGATAGGTGGCTCAGTCAGCAAAGCACTTGCCATACAAGCTGTGGGGAGTCAGGTGAATTCTACAGAACTCATGTATAGCGTGGTATGTGCTCACCCCTGCTTGTGGTCTCTGTGCTGGAAGGACACAGAGAGGAAGATCCCTGAGTCCGATGGCTGCCCAGCCTAGCCTACCTGGTGAGCTCCAGGCCGTGAGAGACACTATCTCACGAAGCAAGCTGACAGCGCCTGAGGAACGACACTCCAACTTGACCTCTGGCCTCCACGTGTGCACATACACACATGTGAACACACACATGTGAACGCACGTATATCTGAGCATATACAAATGAGAAAGTTAAAGAATAAAACAAAAGCCATGCTTGCTTGAATGTGGGCATGCGGTGGAGGGTGTAGCCTGTGGAACTGACATCAGGACCAACCTGCAGACCCAAACACCTCTGAATCTAGGCCGGTGCAAGGTGAAGTCCATCTTATTCCCATATCCTCCACTGGATCCCCATGTAGGCAGGTGGGCCACCTTCAGCCTCAGCTAAGCTGGGTACTCAGAAGTTAGCCTGATAACCCAGGACTTTCACATGCAGGCCCCGCCTACCCTTCCTGTCCCCACACAGTACTTTTTTGTTCGATTTGCTGCCTCTGGGTCTTTACAAAACTCAAAATCTTAGAGTCTCAACTGGACCTTGTGTATTTTTTTTCAATCTTTTCCTCATCTTCAAAATACCACATAATGGTCAAATATAAATTTAATTTTTTTCATTCTTCTGGGTGGCTCAAAACTGGTAGGGGCTTTCTGGTGTGACCTTGCTTGCTGCTGGAGCCCCACATCTCCACATTTCCTTCTTGCACCACCCCCACTATCATTCCAAGAAAAGGCTTGTGTATACACTCTTACACCATCTTCATATGTAAGAAGGAACCTAAATTTAAAAATGCCTGTATATAAATTTTATCTGACTTTTATTTTATTTCATATTTTAAGTAACTTTTATTTTATTTGTTTGTATGTATGTGGATGGTGGGTGGATAACTGTGCACAGCTACCATGGATGCTGGATGGATGGTTGTGTATGGGTACCAATGGATGTAAATGGGTACCATGGATGGTGGGTGAATGGCTGATCACAGATGCCATGGATGATGGGTGGATGGCTGTGCACAGATACCATGGATTATGGGTGGATGGCTGTGCACAGATACCATGGATGATGGGTGGATGGCTGTGCACAGATACCATGGATGGTGGGTGAATGGCTGTGTACAGATACCATGGATGGTGGGTGAATGGTTGTGTACAGATGCCATGGATGATGGGTGAATGGCTGAGCACAGATACTATGGATGATGGGTGAATGGCTGTGCATGGGTACCATGGATTGTTGGTAAATGGATGTGCACAGATACCATGGAACACATGTGGCTGTTAGAAGAGAGTGTTTGAGAGTTCATTCTCTACTCTTTTCCATGTGGGCCTGAGATTGAACTTAGGTTGAACACTTGGTGGCAGTTGCCTTTACCCGCTGAGCCTTCTCAAGGGCCTTGTGTCTGATGTTGTTACAGTTGGGTGACTTTATTCATTGTGAAAAGCAAAAGCTTTCATAATGAGATTTTCATTCAAGCATATCTCTACTTTGACCACATTCACCTCCAGTGCTATTCCCTGTTCCTTTCTCCCTGCCACTTGCCCTCTTCCTTTTCCTTCTACTTCCCTAAACTGTGTGTGTGGATGAATAAAATATATATTCCACATATGAGAGAAAATACGCAGTAGTTGCCCTTCTGAGTCTGGCTTATTTCCCTTTAAATCTGTTATCTATATGGCTCTACGCATTTTCCTGCCATTGATACCATTTCACTCTCATGTGTGGGCCATGTTTTCCTCACATCCACTGATGGGCATGTAGCCTGAGTCCATGTGCTGGCCGTTGTGAACAGTACTACAGTCATCATGGGTGAACTGGTATCTACACAGTGTGTTGATGTTCTGCAGGCACATAACCAGGAGTGCTACAGCTGAATCATGTGAAAGTTCTAGTTTTAGCTTTTCAAGGAACCACCATAGCTGATTTCTCCAGGCCTGCCCCAGTTCACAATCCCCACCCCACCCCCAGTGGTATAAGTCTCCCCATTTACTAACATTTCTACTTGTTTCCTTAAACTTGTATGAGACAAAGCCTTATTTTCAAAGGATGGAGTACCTGTTCTTTCTTTGTCTGACTCATCATCCTTCAAACCCTCTAATGTATCCCCTCCTCTGCACTCCCTTCTGCCTCATTCTGGGCTGGACGAGTCATTGTCTCCAGGAACACCCCATGCTCTTTTGCTCCCTGCATAGAACACATTGAATTATCACTTCCTGTGGACTTGTTGTCCCTCTCTGTGAACTGTATTCCAGACAAGAACAGCAGTCTATTGAGCTCTGCCATACTCTACGAACTTTTTTTCTTTTTTTCTCTAGGAACTTTTCTGTGTGGATACATGTGGACAGTCCTTCTAGGAATCTTACCCCACACTCCTTTGTTACCCTTCTCGCTGAGTAATATTCCATTTTTTATATATGTCATACATTTTAGCCATCCCTTAATTATTAACTACTTACCTTGTCATTTTTTGGCTACTTTGACTTTTCTGTTGCTTTTCTTTTAAGCTAACAGGTTTGGATTTATCTTGTGTCTAGCACTGAAAGTCAAGTTGCTATTGCTGTTTCAGACCAGTGCTGTTTGGTTCTACCCTAGCTCTCTAGGCTATACAGTCTCAGGGTTCCCAGCCATCCAAGCAGGGTCCAGCATAGGCTCCCTCTCATGGAATGGACCTCAAGTTAAATCAGAAATTGGTTGACCACTCCCACAAGTTCTGAGCTACCATTGGCCCAGCAAATCTTGCAGAAAGGACAGATTGCAGGTCAAAGGTTTTGTGACTGGGCTGGTGTGCATGTTTCTTTCAGTAGCCTGCAGAGTACTTTCCAACACCAAAGAGACTAGAGCTTACTGCGGAAGGCTCCATGACGTCACCAGTTGGGCCTCTCTACACTCAATGAGCTGTGTGGATGTTGTCCTTGACAATGGGGTCGCACTGTTAATTTGCTGAGAGCAACCATCTGTTGTAACATCAGCTTGTATTGCCTGGAGATCTCCACTGGACTCCCTTATCCAGCAGCCAGTGCCACCACTGGAAGCCTTGCCTGGCTCTAAGAGATGTCCAGTACAGACCCTGTATCTTCCATTACTAAAAGTCCTCACTAGAGTTATCCTCACAGATGCTTCCACTGACTGTATTGTTACCACGCCAGCCCCCTCCAAACCTCCAGTTTCAGCGGTCTCTCAAAGAACTCTCTCCCTACATCCCCTCCACTGATCCTTTCCATTTCTTTCACCACTAACACCCAGTCCTCCCACAATATCTATTCTATTTCCCCTCCTCTGGGAGATCGATGTATCCCTTCCTAGAGCCCTACTCTTTGCCTAACCTCTAGTCTATAGATTGTACCTTGGTTATCATTTACTTAACAGTGAATATCTACTTGGAAGTGAGTACATACTATGTATGTCTTTCTGGGTCTTGGTTATCTGATTCAAGATGATTATTTTTTTCTAGTTCTGTCCATTTGCCTCCAAATTTCATAATGTCATCTTTTTAAGAGCTGAGTAATACTCCATTGTGTAAATATACCACAATTTTATCCAATCTTTGGTTGAGGGACATCTAGATTGTTTCCAGTCTCTGAATGTTATGAATAAATTCACAGTGAACATAATTCATAAAGTGGCCTTGTGGTAAGATGGAATTTTTTTAGATATATGCCCAGTAGCTGGTTCTCGAGGTAGATCAATTCCCAGTGTTCTGAGGAATCACCATATTGATTTTTATAGTGACTGTACAAGTTTGCACACCCACCAGTAATGGAGGCACATTCCCCTTGCTCCACAACCTCATCAACCTGAGGAGCTGTCACTTGTGTTTTTGATCTGAGCCATTTTGGCAGGTGGAAGATGGAATCTCAAAGTAGTAGTCATCATTTTCCTGATGACTAAGAATGATGAACATCTCTTTAGGTGATTCACAGCCATTGGAGATTATTTTATTGAGAATTCTTTGTTTATATCTTTATACCATTTTTAATTGGATTGTTTGGATTTTAGATATCTAGCTTTTTGAGTTATTTATATATTTTAGATATTAGTCTTCTATTGGATGTGGAGTTGGTAAAAAAAAATCTTTTCTCATTTTGTGAGTTGTTGTTTTGTCTGATTGATAGTGTCCTTTGCCTTACAGAAGCTTTTCAGTTTCATGTGGTCCCATTTATTAATTGTTGATCTTAGTCCCCACACTATCAGTGTTGTGTTTAGAAAGTTGTCTCCTGTTCCGATGTGTTAAAGGCTGTTCCCCACTTTCTCTTCTGTCAGATTCAGTGGATCTGGTTTTATGTTGAGGTCTTTCATTCACCTGGACTTGAGTTTTGTGCAGGGTGATAAATATTAATCTATTTGGATTCTTCTACATGCAGACATCCAGTTTGATCAGCATCATTTGCTAAAGATACTGTCTTTCTCCAGGGTGCATTTCTGGCTTCTTTATTGAAAATCAGGGATCTATAAGTGTTTGTGTTTATGTCCGTGTCTTCACTTTTTTTTTTGTTTTTTTGTTTGTTTGTTTGTTTGTTTGTTTTTTCGAGACAGGATTTCTCTGCAGCTTTTTTAGAGCCTGTCCTGGAACTAGCTCTTGTAGACCAGGCTGGCCTCGAACTCACAGAGATCCGCCTGCCTCTGCCTCCCGAGTGCTGGGATTAAAGGCGTGCGCCACCACCGCCCGGCTCCGTGTCTTCACTTTTATACCATTTATCAAGTTGTCTGTTTTTATGACAATATCATATAGCACTATTTCTCTGTATTATAACACAAAATTTGTGATTATTTTGTACAGGATTATTTTAACTATCCTGCACCTTTTTGTTTTCTCATATGAAGTTGAGTATTGTTCTTTCAAGTTCTGTAAATAATTGTGTTTAAGTTTTGATAGGGATTGCACTGAATCTATAGATTGCTTTTGGTAGGATGGCCATTTTTACTGTGTCAGTCTTAGTGATTCATGAGCATGGGAGATCATTTCATCTTTTGATAGTGTCTTCAATTTCTTTCTTGAAAGACTTGAAGATTTTGTCATATAAGTTCTTCACTTGCTTGGTTATAGTTACTCCAAGATATTTTTTTATTATTTGAGGCTATAATAAAAGGTGCTGTTTCCCTGATTTTTTTTCCTCAGTATATTTACCATTTGTATGTAGGAGGACTACCAATATTTGTGAGTTAATTTTGTATCTAGCCACATTGTCAAAAAGTGTTTATCACCTGTAGGAGTTCCCTGGTAGAATTTTAGGGTCATTTATGTATACTATCATATCATCTGCAAATTGTGATACTTTGACTTCTTTCTTTCTGATTTGTATCTCTTGATCTCCTTCAGTTGTCTTGCTGCTCTAGCTAGAATGTTAAGTACTATACTGAATAGGTATGGAGAGAGTGAACAACTTTGTCTTGTTCCTGATTTTACTGGAATTGTTTGTTTCTCTCAGTTTAATTTGATGTTGGCTATCGGCTTGCTGCAAATTGACTTTCTTGTTTTTAGCTATGTCCCTTCTACCTATAATCTCTCCAGGAATTTTATCATGAAGGGGTGTTGGAATTTGTCAAAATGCTTTTCTACATCTAATGAGACGATCATGTGATATTTTAATTTCAATTTGTTTACATGGAGGATTACATTTACTGGTTTTCATACATTGAACCATCCCTGCTCTGGAATGAAACCTACTTGATCAGGGTAGATGATCTCTTTTATGTGTTCTTGGATTCAGTTTGTAAATATTTTATTGAGTTTTTTTTACATCTAGCTTATAAGGGAAATTGGTTTGTAATTCTTTTTCTTTGTTGAATCTTTGTGTGGTTTAAGTGGTTTAAGTATCAGAGTAACTATGGACTCATAAAATGAATCAGGCAATGTTCCTTCTGTTTCTATTTTGTGGATTAATCTGAGGCATATTGGCTTTAACTTGTCTTTGAAAGTCTGGTAGAATTTTATGCTCAAATCATCTGACCCTGAGCTTTTTTTTTTCTTTGCAGACTTTTAATGACTGTTTCTACTTCACTGGGGCTTATAGGTTTATTTAAATTGTTTACCTAATATTTATATAACTTTGGAAAGTGATACCTATCTAGAAAATTATCTATTTATTTTAGATTTTCCAATTTGGTAAAGTATAGGCTTTTAAAGTATGACCTCTGGATTTCCTCTATATCCATTGTTATGTCCCCCTTTTGTTACTGATTTTTTAAATTTTGATACTTTAAAGTTTGGATAAAGGTTTGTCTCTCTTGTTAATTTTCTCAAAGAACCAATTCTCTGTTTCATTGATTCTTTTAATTGTTCCATTTGATTCTCTTTTATTGATATCAGTCCTCAGTTTATTTCTTACTATCTACTTCTTTTGGGTGTATTTACTTCTTTTTGTTCTAGAGCTTTCAAGTGTTCTGCTAAGAGGCTAGTATGAGATCTTTCTTTTGTGTAAGTACTTAGTGATATGAACTTTCTTTTTACCTCCCCTTCCATTGTGACCCAAAAGGTTGGGTGTGCTGTGTATTTACTTTCATTGAATTGTAAGAAGTCTTTAATATCTTTCTTTATTTCTGTTTTGACTCATTTTTCATTCAGTGGAGAGATGTTTCATGAGTTCATAAGTTTTCTGCTGTTTCTGTTATTCTTGATATCTAGCTTTAATTGATAGTGGTCTGATACAGGGAATTATTTCAATTTTGTTGTATTTGTTAATACTTGCCTTATGTCCAAGTGTGTGGTCAGTTTTAGAGAAGTTCCATGAGGTGTTGAGAAGATATAGTCTTTTGTGTTTGGTAAAATGATCTGTAAATATCTAATAGGTCCATTTGGTGTACAAGGACAGTTTGCTCCATATTTCTCTGTTTAGTTTCTGTCTTGATGACCTGTCTGTCGGTAAGAGTGAGACATTGAAGTGTCCCACTATTAGTGTAGAAGTCAATGTGTTATTTAAACTGTGGTAGTTATTTTACAAATGTGGGTGCCCTTGTGTATGGGACATGGATTATAAGAATTGAAATGCAATCTTAGTGGATTTTTTCCTCTGATGTGTATGTAATATTCTTCCCCATCTACTTTGTTAGATATTAAAATGGCCCCAACAGCTTGTTTCTTAGGTCCATTAGCTTAGGATATCTTTTTCATACCTTTTACCCAGAGGTAATATCTATCCTTGATATTAAGTTGTGTTTCTTCCATACAGCAGAAGAATGGGTCTTGTTTTCAAATCCATTATGTTCATTTGTACCTTTTTATTGAAAAATTGAGAGCACCGGTATTAAGAGATATCAATGAGCAGTGTTTGCTGATCACTGTGACCCTGGTGGTGTATGTGCATCTCTTCTTTTTGTTTTTCTGGTATGAGATTATTTTTTCTAGCTATGGTGATTGAAAGTTTTGCTGGGCATAGCAGTCTGGCATCCTTGGTCTCTTAGAGTCTGAAGTACATCTATATAGGTCCTTATGGCTTTTAGAGTCTCCATTGAGAAGCTGGGTTTAATTACAACAGGTCTGCCTTTATATGCTGTTTGGCCTTTTCCCATTGCAAATTTTAATATTTCTTCGTTGTTCCATATGCTTGTTGTTTTGATTATTTATGGCAAGGGGACTTTCTTTTCTGGTCCAATCTTCTTGGTGTTCTCTATGCTTCTTGTGCCTTTATAGGCATCTCCTTCTTTAGGTTAGGAAAATTTTCTTCTTTGATTTTACTAAAAATATAATTGGGCCTTTGATCTGGGATCCTTCTCCTTCCTCTATTACTATTACTCTTAGTTTTGGTCTTTTTTGTAGTGCCCCAGATTTCATGGATGTTTTGTGTCAGGAATTTTTAAATTTAGATGTTCTTTAACTATTGTAACCATTTCTTGTATCATCTTTTCAATGCCCAAGATTCTCTTTTTCCATCTCTTGTATTATGTTGCTAAAGCTTACTTCTGTAATTATTGTTCAAATTCCTACATTTTTCATTTCCAGAATTTCTTCAATTTTTGATTTGTTTATTGTTTATATTTCCATATGCAGGTCTTGAAAATGTTTATTTGTTTCCCTCTCTTGCTTTTTTTGTGTGTGTGTATTTGTAGCCTTCTTTAAGAGATGCATTTATTTCCTCCTTTAGGACCTCAATCATCTTCTTAGAGGTGGTTTTAAGGCTTTTATTTTCTTGTGTTTCACCTATGTTGGAATATTCAGGGCAGGGCCTGGTATGGTAGGAATGTTGATCTCTAGTGGAGATCACTGAACTTCAGTGGTCATCAACACAGGGAGCCTTTCAACATGCGCTGTTACTATCTAGGCTCCTGCCAGTTACGCTTCAAATAGCCACTGACCTGCTTGCCAATTGAACAGGAGCAAACATCTATCAATGAAATGTCAAAGCTGCAAATGTAGTGTGTGTGTGTGCGTGTGCGTGTGCGTGTGCGTGTTACCAGGCATTTCCTTGGCTCTTTGATACTCTTCAGCAGTTCTTCAAACAGAGATTGTTATGATGCAAGATATAAGCCTAGTTATGAAATACAAGGTTACTTGTCATACCAGCAATATTTAATCTATACTGACTGATGGACACTAAGCTAATGAGGAGTCAGTGAGTTGACATAATGACTATAAAGTAATCTAACACATAGTAGGTCCTCAGAAGTAATTAATTAGCCCCTGAAAGACAGTGTCCTCAGTGGTTTTGTTTCCTTTTGATAATATAAACAGGTGAGCATACACATTACACCTATATTAAGGTATTATATATCCAGCACACAGTAGGAGCATTTCCCACGTTAGATGTGTGTTCAGTCAGTTACCTCCATAAACTCCTCACAGAAAATAACATCTTACAAGAAATCACATCTGTCTCCTTTTTCCTAGCTACTTATTCCTCTTTTCAGCTGCGAATCACAGTATGTTTTCAGGCCTACTTTATCTCCATTTTCCTGCATAAATAATCACCCCAGATCCAAGGGGCATGCGTCCCAGGGCTGATGCTGCACTTAGCTCTGCTTTTAACATGCCGTGGGGTGAGCAGGGGTGTCAGCTTGGGATGGAAACCTCATCTACTACGGTTCAGACTACTTACATTCATCTGAGAGAGGACAGATACATTTGGAGTGTAATTCTGCCCCTTATAAATAGACATCTATAGCTCTGCATACATTATTAATATGGGCTTTATTGCTACCTTTATTGAATCCACGATGGCACTTCTCTCGGGAAGCCACAAAACACAGGAAGATTGCATAGATGCCTGCATTAACCAGGACCGCGATAGCCCAGGCAAGTAAGTCTGTGCAAACAGCAGTGTTCTTGTGAGCTGCATCCTACAACTCAAACAACATAATAACAAATAATGGGCTCACGAAGCCCCACAGCTGCTATTGAAGTGTTTTCTGTATTTTCTCTCCATGTTGCTTGTGTTAGTGCGAAAGCAGTCAGGGAAAATGTGTTTTGAAGAAGATACTCTGCAGGATCCACAAGAGCCCTACAGGAAAGCCTCATCCCTAGGCCCACCCCACAGGCCCAGCCTCTGCCCCACAACCACAGCTACAGCCCCATCCTCACCCTAAAGTCCTACCCCCACCTCCACCGCAGCCCCACCCCGTCCTCTGTACAGCACCTTATACTTGGACTCTTTTTCTCGGTACTCTGCCTTAAGCAATGCGGGCATATTATGAATGAGAAATTATTTCCTATCTATAGGGCTTTTTAAAAAGATTTTTTTGAGGCAATAACTAGATGTGCAGCCTAGGCTTGCCTGGCACTTAATCCTTCTGCCTCTACCTTCTGGAGTTAGAAACTTGTTGTCATAACACCCAGCTCTTAGATCAAATGCTACCTCCTCACAAAGCCCCTCCAGCCCTCCATTCACAAATAACTAACTGTCCTGTCCACCTATGTTTCATCCCTTGCCGTGTTCTTAATAACGTCCATTTTTATATATTATTTTCTTGATTATCTCTTTGTACCTTTACCCTTTGATTGTTCCTATTGTATCTGCCATTCATTACTGGACCTCCACTGAAGATAATAGTGGTCATATACCTACTACATTGTAGTTTGCAGTAAGTGTCTGTTGAATCGGGAATCGCAGAGTGCCAGACTCAGTGGCCATCTAGCGGCTTCAGCTCTGTCTACTGTGACTTTCTCTAGATGCAAGCTTCAGGCAAGGAAGTACTCTGTCCTATTTTGATCAAAACTGGAGATATCCTCAATAAGTGGATCAAGCTTGAACTGAAGGGAGCTCAGATAGGTCCTAGAGATTTCTAGTCCCAAAACAGCAGTGGAATTCTCCTGCGGCATTTCCTCCATCAGTTGTGATGAGGGTGGAACACATGGAGTTTGGATGGTGTAGCTTTCTCCATCTTCCTTTCACTTCCTAACCTCACCCCTGTGAAGGTAAGCCAAGAAAACCTCCATGTTTTGTTCATAACAGTGACTCTCCATTTAAATCCCACATACCCCCACCCACTCAAACCAAGGTGATAGAATGAAAAGATACCGTGGGCCAAGGCTACCGCGATTTGGAAAGATCCATTCAGAGTACCTGCTGTCCTCGGCTCTGCTGAAGAATAGCCACTATTACAAACTAATCACTATCAAAGGGTTCCCCTCTGCCAGAGACTGGTTTAGCAGAGGGCATGTTATCCAATTCTGGCCAATACAAAATGAAGAAAAATCATCTGAGGCAAGCTTCCAGTAACTAGATCCCAGCAGAGCAAGAAAAACTACATTTGCAGAAAATGTTCTTGGCCTCCCTGCATCCTCTTCACACTTCACCAGGAGTTAGTCCAGCCAGGAGATGATGTCTTCAGTGTAGAAATACAATTCCTCCATACAGAGTTGGGGAAGGACATAGGTGGAGAGATCTGGGCCCCAGACCACATGATGGACAAGTACGCAGACATGGGACCACCCTGTCCTGACCTTTCACTGACAGAAACGGGAATTCTTTTCATCTTAGCCATGATCAAGAGTTATTTGTAGCTAAAGGTACCTCCAAAATTATAAATATTCTAGACCAAATATTGTGCTAATCTGGGGGGGTAGAACATGACTAAGACCCCTCCCCATCCTAAAATAGTTTCCAATCTAGCAACATTTGGAGTGAATTCACATCACACAGCAGACACCTGTGACTGCATTCTGCTGTAGAACTGGAGTGGGAAGGTGTGATGGGTTCCAAAGATCTAATGGAGTCTGAGGAAGACACAGAGGTCTTAGTAGAGGGTTTTGTTTTGTTTACTTATGTTTTATTATTTTCTTTTTTATTATTATTTCAATTTTTGAGATTATAATATCATTTCATCATTTCCTTTCTCTTTCCTCCCTTGAACTCTCCAATATATCTCACTTTGCTCTCTTTCAAATTCATGGCCTCTTTTACCAACATGACTACCCAAACATGAGTTGAGCAAAGACAACAACAGACACGCTAAAGTGGACAGGGGAAAGCCCAAGAGGCCTCAACCCTACCCAAAGAAGTATAGGCAACTGTAGACTTTCCCGAGGAAGAGCACATTGTTTATTTGCCTTGTTTTGAAATAACTGCAGGAGTTACAGAAACAGGAGCGATTTCACTAGGAATGTAACCTTGCAGAGAGTCTCCCATAGGTTTGGAGTTCTGAGTTTTACAGTGTATTGACCACGTCACAGTCACATCCCCTTCCCAACAGCTTGCCAACTTGGCTTTCCAAATTCACCTGCATGCAGCTCTGGTAAGCCTGAAGATGACGTGGAAAGAAAGCAACTCCTTCCTTTTGATTCTGTGGAATTTGAAAATGAGGAAGAAAAGCTACCCTGGCCTTACTATTAGTGAAGAAGAGGGTGATGTGACTTTTCCTGGGGAAATATGAGCAAATATCTATTCGCCCAAGGTAGGGCACGAGCGATAGACCAGAGTAATGGTGCTACCCATGCCCAGTGAATTAACTGGCATTATTTACAACAACGTGAATGGCTCACAGCTGCCACCAAAAAGTTCTGCCCCAGCATGAGTGATGGCTCAGGAGAACCTGCAGGCCCTATGCCATTTGCAAGCACCTTGAGCTCAGAGAGAAGTCCTTTTCATCAACTGTTGGCACTGCCAGTATTACCTTGCCAGTGAGGCCTTGTAACCCCATACGTTTCAGTAGCCACATGAATTTTAAGTTGTGTTTACTTACTGAAACAATAAATTTTTAACTCAGGCAAAACAACTATACAACAAGCATAGAGAACAGACTGCAGAAGGAAAGTTAGACAAACCTCCTTTGCTGGACTCCAGTTTGAACACAAAGTCAACATGGATGGCTGAAGGCCTCCCACCGGCATCTTTCCTCTTCTGAACCAGACAACACCTTTGGATCTCAGCTAGTTCTTCATTCAACTATACACCAGGATCCAGTTCCCATAAAGAATATCTGAAAATAATGACTGCTGTAAATAATAAGAGCCTTAGATTGAGTCAGTCCAAGTGTCCTATGAAAGTCTCTGTTGCAACAGTTTAACATTGCCTTTATAGTACCAAACTAGATACAAGATAATACAACCATAGATATACATGGGTGTGTGCTAATAAAACTTTATTTACAAACATAAGTTATGGTTCAGAGTTGGAGCATTAAATGGAATGTACTGATGGGTTTATCAAGGTTATTTACAGGAGCATGAGTCAAACCCAAATCAATGGAGAACCTGGCATAACTTAGATACAGCTCATTTGAGTAGTCTCCTCCATAGCTAGCCTCTCACCTCCGCTATTCTAATGCTTCTCAAGACCACACACAATAGACTTCTGTTTTCATATTATGCTGCTACTTAACCATGTACCCTGGGGAGGAATGCTTACCTCCCAAGGCCTCTATTCCTCTCCTGAAAATGACATGTAAAACCCATTGTGCAGTCCTAGTGTGCGCAAGCAATAAAAGGAATGTTTGAAGAACATTTAACATCATGCATCACAGGTAAGGAGTTGAGTTGTTGTTTTTTTTTTTTTCTGTGTTCTTGTAGCTTTCGTTACCTCTATCAAATGAGATGAACAAACAAGCCTCACCTGGAAGCCAGTAGCACAGGTGAGGAAAATGCTCAGGGGAGATTAGTAAAGAAGGGAGAGTCTCTGTTTCTGTGTGTCTCTGCCTCTGCCTCTGCCTCTGTGTCTTGTGTTTGTCTCTGTCTCTCTCTTTCTGTCTCTGTCTTTCTTTGTCTCTGTCTCTCTGTGTGTGTGTGCATGTGTTTCTTAGCTGTGGCTAAGGCTGCTTCTAATTCCTTAAGGACCTGGTCCATTTAAGTGGATTTGATTGGCATTAATTATTTAAAATGATCATTTATTAATAAATAAGAACTCTATGAATTCCTTGCACTTACTCAGTGTTTTATAGTTTTCTTTTCTTTTTACTTTATTCTTTTCAAAGGACTTTTAAACTAGGGCACACAGTGTACCAGGAGGCTTATGAATATATGGGGGAAGAATCTTTCAATTTGGGGAGGGCAGCATTATTTCATACTAAAGTCAACCTGAATATATAATAGAGCAGGAAACAAAATGAATGTAATTTTTTAAGATTAAGTTTGCAACTTCAAAGATATTTCAAGTCCGAGAGTCACTACTTTGGGCTGTGTCCCAGATGGCTGCGACAGGAGGATTGGTTGTGTCTTTTCCCACAGTCCCCTGAAAAGCCCTTAAGGAAGGACATTTTTTAGGAATTCTGCAGATGACAAAATTCTGCAGAAATATGTATGGGCTTACACATGGTTGACTCTACACCACTGAAGTTGTCTTGAGACCCAGAATTTTAGCCTCCAGGTCTCTCATGGTTCCATGGGTGAAGAGACTCACCAAGCAGCTGAGAAACAAATGAAACCTGAGAGGATGGAACGGTGATTAGCCAGGGTCCAGAAACATTGTAGGAGGAGGCCACTCGTTTGTTTCCTGGATGCCCAGACTTCCAAAATAATCACACAGAAACTATTTTATTTAAATCACTGCTTGACCAATCACTTAAATGCATCGCTAGCTCACTCTTTTATCTTTGGTTAACCCATTTCTATTATTTTATATTTTACCACAAGGCTCATGGCCTACTGGCAAGATTCCAGAGAGTCTGTCTCCAGCAGCGGCTCCATGGCTTCTCCTGACTCTGCCCTCTCTCTCTCTCTCTCTCTCCCTCTCCCTCTCTTTCTCTCTCCTCTCTCTCTCCCTCTCTCTCTCCCTCTTTCTTTCTTTATATATATATGTGTGTGTGTTTGTGTATGTATATATATGTATATATACATACATATGTATATATAAATATACATACATATATATGTGTGTGTATGTATGTATATATCTTCCAGCCTGGCTATGTTTCGTTAAGCCATTGGCCGATAGCAGCTTCTTTATTCATTAATCAATAAAAAGCAAGACATACAGAAGGACTTCCCACACCACAGAAAGGTATAAAATCCTTTGATCTCAAAATGCCTTGTCTCCAGAAAAATGTCAGTCACTGAGCCAACTGCATCCCCTCATAACCCAGAACCCAGTCACAACTCTGTCAGCACTGCCTTCCCCAGCACCAGTCCATGTGACAATATGAAGATACAGCTGTGCTTTGTTTAATAAAAAGGGATCTGAGCATACATTTTTATCAACAGCTTAGTGAGCACACACTGTTCATGGTCTGTTTGTTCTGAGCTAGCTCCCTCCCAGCCCAGATGCCCCTGGAGAAGTACATGGTTGATGGTAGCAGAAACAAACCAAATAGGGTGTTTTAAGGATGATATGGGCCTAGACACCAGCAGAACAAGAGAACTGTGTAAGGAGGAAAAGGAGAGAGACACGAACATCACAGGTCTTACAAATCTGGCTGACCACCTGACCAAAAGACAAGTCTGAGCCCAGAACACTGGCTGCTTTCATCCCCACCACACTTATTACTATAAAAATGTGCTTGCTGCAAATGAGAATGAAGACAGATTCTCCAGGATATTGGTCCACTGTCTTCCCACATTGTCTGCACTCTATAAGGCACACAGCAAAGATCTGAATCCTCTACACATTGGCTTCTGTGACGGGCAGCGTGAGCATAATTCCAGCTTCACACACATCTCACTTTCTGCCTCAGTTTCCCCACAGGAAGTCAGTCTTTGCCACTGGACCTGATCTCTGCCATGACCAGTTGCTTTCCTCCAGCATGACTCCTTGACTAAAGAAACAAAGTGTACAACACAAATCCAGGGAGCCTCGTGTTACCCTTGCTGCCTAGGTCCTTGATCACAGTGCACAGGAGGCCTGTTTGTGTCTGAATCCTCTGTACTCTGGTGAAGGCTGCAGTTGTCCTTTTAATACTCTTGATTCTGGTGACATTACTGTCTTTCTAATAGTCACTGTGGTGGTTAATAGTGATTGTCAACCTAACAGCATCTGGAATTAACTGGGGAACAAAGCTTTGGGAGGTTTCTAGACTGGCAAAACTGAATTGAGAAGAAACATTCCAAATGGGCTGAGGTTCTGCATCTGAATAAAAAGGGGGAAATAGAACCTGAGCTGAGCACCAGCGTTTGACTCTCCATGCTTCCTGTCTGTGGGGGTAGTGTGAGCAGCTGCCCCAGTCTTCCGCTGCCCTGACTTTCCCACTGGGAGCATCTCCCAAACTATCAGCCAATGAGATATAATCCCACTGTGGTACACTACCTCCCCAAACTGTCAGCCAAAGTAAACTCCTCCATTATGTTGTTTCTTGACATTTTTTTTGATTGTGTCAGCATGAAATGTAGCAAACACAGCCACTATCAACAGTACTACCCCTCTCAGGTACCACTAGATCCTCAGCGGGCACCTACTAGAGAACAAGAGTTTGAAATGCAAATCCTGGGTGCCAGCTGCATCTGCATGAACTTGGGGATTTCCTCCGCCTCTTGTAGGTATCAGCTGCACTCCCTGTAGAACGGGAAGGGAGAGCACAGTACCTTGAGCAAACAGTCGAGTGGGTGGGTTAGAACACAAGGGGTTTGCTACCTGCCCTAGTTCTAAGCCCACTCCGTTCCAGCCCAGACATCCCAACATATGACAAATTTGACTTCCTGAAAGTGTCAGCACAGGGGGAAACCCTATCAGTCTTGTGCTTTGTTGACCAGAGGCACAATTACATTTCATTTTTCTTCCAAATAAAACACTACAGTGTGTACCCTTGGCCCTGATGTCTGGTTCCAGAACTTTCTATGGCTTGCTCTTAACAGACTACCTATGGTATTCTGCCCGAGTCCTTCAAACACATCTATTTATAGCAGGCATCATTAGTCCTCCAGTCCAAGTCTGGGCTGCCTCACCTGCTCCTCCCCATGCCCTCCTGCTGAAGTTTACTTCAAGGGTTTTCTGGGAGTTCTTTGTAATATTAGTTAACATGTACAGGAAAGCCCCAAGGTCATGTTCCACTCCTGGCACCCTTCACTTTAGATTTGAGAAATCCCCTAAAACTCTCATTAGCGCAGGCTGCCTCACCCCCATGAAACTTTAAAAATGCCCAGCTAATCAGCCACTTTGCACACCTCCGTGCAGGCAGAGCACATGTCTGCTCTCACCACCTCCACTCCTTCCCTTGACATCACATTTGTGCAGATGAGAGCTGTCAAAAACCTGACTTCCTACAGTATTTAAAATATAAGGAGAAGAACTTCTCATCTGAAAGCAGCATTACCACTTAAAGAGAAGCTGAAAACCAGGAAGGAGATGCAGAGCGTGGAGGGGGAGGGAAAGGAGTCCAGAATATATCCCCGTTCTGATTCAATTTTACTAAGTCCGATCATTGGAATTTAAAGGGATATTAACGATACTAATAGAAACTTAATTGCCACTTATTGAGGCTTGCTATATTCTCTCTCTCTCTCTTTCTCTCTCCTTCTCTCTCTCTTTCCCTCTTTCTCTCCCTGTCTCGGTAGCTACTCAGTTATATTATCTCTGAGTTCCTAAAGCCCACCCACAAAATACGCACAAGTTTCTAACTCAGAGGCTAGATTCCACAACAGTCCTAAGTGCTACACTCAAACTATTAGTACACTTTAGTGGTTGAGGCAGCTTCTCTCACCAGTGTGTGTCCATTCTCTAAATCTGTGTCTATGCCAGAATGCATGGCACCTCCTGAGTGGTAAATTTCCCAGATGGATTTTGCGCCGATCTACTTGTATGGCGCTACTGTGGGGAGGGCTCTCTGGGCCATCATCTGTCAAGATAAAGCAATCACTATTCTATAGTGACTGGTACGTGTGAGCTTGTGAACTGCTTGACCGTGGATGTCAGAATTATCTGAGACGATGTGTCAAACACACAGACTCCTGGATATTCACTGTTAGCATTTCAGTGTGAAAGGTTTTCTTAGAAGACTCATGTGTTTGGAGACTTGGTCTCCAGCAGGAAGTGCTATTGAGAGGTAATCAACTCATGGGAGCTCTAACTTCATCTCTGATGACTTAAAAGTTGAGTGGGCTATTAGAAGGTGTGGTCTAGTTCAAGGACCTGAGTTTCCTGGGTTGTGCCCTTGAATGTCAAGTCTTGCTGCCTGCCTCTTCCTCTCTCACACTCTTAGATAACTAGTTTTTATCAGGTGAGCAGCATCTCAACACTATTCCCTGCATGATCTTTCCACCTTTCTATAGACCAAGAAACCAGCTCCATGGGCTGAGTCCTTCAAAATTGTGATCATTTTCTTCTTGAATGTGATTTGCTCTTTCATTTTGTCATAGTGATTTCAAATGATCGCATGCTTCCTAACAAGCACTGAATCTGAACCTGTGAGGGTAATAGAAGGCACATGTTCTCATGGGCAACCCTAGGTGATTCTTGTTCACTGCCATCTGAGGTCTTGTGTACTGGATCTAAGTGTTTTTCAGTTTTGCACATGCATGGATGATCCTATCACCCGAGGACTCCTTCTCAAATGGTTCACCAAACAGAGGCAGCACTAAGGGACAGGATGAGAAAGTTGTCAGCCAGTGAGCAGTTGAACGGTCTGCTCCAAAAGTACTGGATTGTGGACACAAAGGTAAATCCATCTGGTAAGTGGTGAATCTATAAGGCTCACACACTATAGGGAGCACCAGTAACATTAGACGCATATATACCACCTGTCCCAGACAGACCTGCTGAGCACTTTGAGCATCAGCTCCCTAGTACTGACCAGGATATAGAAGACACCATACAAAGGTCACATGCCAAATCCCCACATTTCTTCATAATATCATCCTGTTGTAACTTTGTTCCTTAATACTTGCATTTTGTCTTTTCCTTTCACCAGGACATTCAAAGGGGGTGTCTTTCATAAACATTTGTGGTAACTTACATAAATGCTTAACACAGTCCAGTCTGAATAAAAGTAGGGAGTGGACATTCAGATGACCATCACTGTTCAAATCTTAACAGAGTTTTCCATGAGGTGTGAGCCCTTTAAAAACTGTGGTGGTTTGAAAGAAAATGGCCCCCAAAGGCACTATTCAGCGGTGGCCTTATTGGAAGAAGTATGCCACTGTGAGGGTGGGCTTTGAGGTCTCCTATGCTCAAACGACACCCATTGACACAGACCACTTCCTGCAAGTAAAGATGTAGGACTCCCACTCAGCTCCTTCTCCAGCACCATGTCTGCTTGCACAGCACCATGTTTCGCCATGACGATAATGGGCCAAATCTCTGAAAATGTAAGCCATCCTAACTAAATGTTTTTCCTTTATGCATTGCCATGGTCATGGTGTCTCTTTACAACAATAGAAACCGTAACCAAGACAAAGACTACGTAGGAAGAGCTTTTGATCCACAGATACCCAGAAGTCCAGGACCCTACAACACCTCACACTATTTGACAATCATATACATACATTATTTTTCCCTTGGGATATGAATACATTGATTTAAATTTTTATTTGTCCATGTGTTGGATTACAAGCTTTCGTGAGTATGTGCACATGTGTGGGGGTCAGGTGTGTGCATGTGAGAAGACCAGATGTTAGCATCCAATTGTCTTCTTCTATGTCTCTCTATCTTATTTGTGAGACAGGGTCTCTCACTGAATTTGGAACTGAGATTCAGCTAGGCCGGCTGCCCAGTGAGCTCTAGAAATCTCCTTCTCTCTGCCTCCTCAAAGGTTGGATTACAAACATGCACCATTTTAAAAACACCTGGCATTTTTATACAGGTTCTTGGGATCCATCTTAGGTTCCCATGTTTGTACAACAGGCACTTTGATAACTATTCTCTCTCCCCAGCCCTAAAAGATACTTTTGATGATAGAAGTCACACACATTAACAGGTATCCACTATACACACTCATACAAAGTAAAGTCAAGAACACAGCCAGACAAAGCCTATCTGTGGTCCCTGTCCAATATGAATTATCTCCTTCAGTGCCATGTCTTAAAGGCAACTTATTTAAATCAGAGTTTGGCTGTTTCATTTTTTTTTTTTTAGTTCTTTGGGCGTTTGTTGGATCTGATAATGAATTATGATGAAGGTGAGTATGGGTTAGTATCATGCTATATCCAAGTTTTACAGCAACAGATCAGTTTGATAATTGCCCCATAGGGAAGTGGTTTACCAGACAGTGGCTATTTGGCAGAATGGCCTAATGAAGCTCCTTCTGTGTAAGAAATAGAATTAAGTTGATACGAATTGCAATGCAAATGTTTGATTTGCATTGGATGTAATAGAAAGGAACCTTTATGTGCACTTAATACCCATGTCCAAGTTAGGGTGGATGGCAGAGACATTTGGCATTTGCCCACTTGACGTTTGGAAAAATGGAGGCATTCCCGTTTTGCAAACAGCCCACAGATACATTAAATAACCCATTTCATGATGGACATCTGGACTCCTCAAACCTGCCAAAAGTGGATAGGCTGCCGGCTGCCTTCCAACTTTATGGCTGGGGACGGCTCCCTTCAAATGTAAAAACCATCACTCTCCAGCATCCTGGCAGTTTGGGGGCTCATCTGTCCAAGCACGACACACATTCATTTTGAATTTAGGTGTGTCTGCGCCATTGGCTGCATATTCAATACCCCACACACCTGAGCAGAGAGAGAATGTTTATTAACTAAAGCAAGTGTTCTATAAGATAGCTTGGCACCTACCTGATTCTTCCATGGTGGCCACTTGATGAGTGACTAAATCCATCAGAGCAACACTTACATAGATGGTATTATCTAGAAAGAGTCCTTCATTTAGTAATTTGTGCCAAAAAATAAAAAGGGAAAACAAGTTTAGTGAACCATAATAAGAACCCACCCAGCACAATGAAAAACAAAACTAGAATGAATCTAGTTCAAGCATCATTCCTTGCTCTCCCTAAGGAGTCTTTGGTCAGACAGAGTCAAAATAACTCATCCCAAATGCTTGAGTCTACACCTAATTTCTTGTTGACCACTTTTTGTATGTGCTTTATAATCGTGGTTAGTGTGCTGGAATAGTGTCTTGCAGTAAAAGCTGGGAGAGTTTGTGTTCGCCACCTACTGGCCAGATAGACAGCTAGTCACACTCTCATTTGGTTGTATGTAGCCAGAAATAGAGGTCGATTTGTAAACATCATTCAGGAATCATTATAATAACAAGTCAGTGTCCGCTTAAAAAAATTGGTTCAAATGGAAATGTTTAAATATATAATTATAATATAAATATATTAATACATTTAGTATATGCCCTAGTGTATCTATCAGAGACAATCAGCTTTGTCCCCTAGAATACATGCTATACCAATAGAAAGCAAAAACTGAGCCAGGAGAGGAAAGAAAAATGTTGTTTGCGGAGGCCCTTGCTGCAAAGAAAATACAAAAATGCATGCGTGTGCACATGCAGATTTTGTAGATAGGAAGTAAATATCACATGGGCAAAGACTTGCAATTTGATGTAACTTTCTAACTATTCTACTATACAAATATGTTCTTCAAACTTCTACACACTAACTGTGTATGGATTGCAGTAATCATGCAATTATGGTATGGTAGCTTAAATATAATTGATCCCCCATAAGCTCATAGGGAGTGGCACTACTAGGAAGTGTGGCTTTGTTAGAGTTGCTGTGACCTTGTTGAAGGAAGTGTGTCACTTTGAGGGTAGACTTTGAGATCTCATATACTCAAGCCACACACAATGTCTCCATCCACTTTCTGCTCTGCCTGTCAATCAAGATAAAGGACCCTCAGCTCCATCACCATGTCTGCCTGTACACTGCCATACCTTACCATGATGATAATGGACTAAACCTCTGAAACTGTAAACCTTGCCGTTAAATGTTTTCCTTTATAAGAGTTGCTGTGGTCATGGTCATAGTATCTCTTCACAGCAATAGAAACCCTAAGTAAGACTTTTGTAACAAGAATTTTTAAATTATTTTTCATTTTCTGATATTGTAAGAAAAACATATTGAACATTTACTATGTATCTGGCACTGTGCTAGGCAATTTCATGTGGTACTCACTCATATATGCTTAGCTCAGTCTTACCAGGGCCTTTGATTGAGGTACAACCAACTCTTCCTGTTCAAATACTTTTCCAAAGTATAAATAGCAATGGACTTGCTTTTTTATTTGAATTTTTATTTTCTAAAACAATCTTTTTTATTTTACATACCAATCCCAGTACCCCCTCCCTCCCCTCCACCTGATCCCCCCTGACATTCTCCCCACCCCACCCCCCATCCACTCCTCAGAGAGGGTAAAGCCTCCATTAGGGAGTCAACAAAGCCTGGTATATCACATTGAGGCAGGACTAAGCCTCTCCCCCCTGTATTTAGGCTGAGCAAGTTATCCCTACATATGGAATGGGCTTCAAAAAGCCAATTCACGCACTAGGGAAAAATCCTGATCCCTCTGTCAGTGGTCCCACAAACTTCCCAAGCTAAACGACTGTCACCCACACTCAAAAGGTCTATTTCAGTTCCGTAGTAATCAGTCTGGAGTCAATGAGCTCCCACTAGCTTGGTTCAGTTCTTACCGTGGGTTTTCCCATCATGATCTTAAACCCTTTGCTCATATTATTGTTCCTCCCTCTCTTCAACTGCAATTGCGGCGCTCGGCCCAGTGCTTAGCTGTGGATCTCTGCATCTGCTTCCATCAGTTACTGGATGAAGGTTCTATGTTGACAATTAAGGTTTTTAGATTTGTTTGCACCCATCGACCAAGATGTTTATTATTAAAAGTAATTTGCTATAAAATGAAATTAAATATCAAACACACAAATTCAATTTATTCCAACTATTTTTATTATTATTTGGTTCAATAAATACAAAATCGTTTATTAGAAGATTATACATTTTTGCTCTTATTTTCTGAGTTCATTGTAAAACTTTATACTAATAACAATGTAACTGCACAGACTATGTCAAACTAACCTACAGAATCCTTCCCTTAAATTGCCCATCATAAAGTCTATACAAACAACCTAGTTGTAGCTACACTAGGCTGTATAGCATGTTCTACCTTACTGGTTTACATCGTACTGGGGCATGAACCCAGGGTTTCATGCATGTCAAGCAATGCACTCTACAAACTGAGCTACATCTGGACAGATCAAGTATCTTCTTGTATCTCTATTTGTTTCTCCCAGAGACAGAATCCCAAATCTGTCCTCTGTGGCCACTGTTCTTTTTCTGAACACTTCAACTTGACTCACTTCTCACTTCTACCACAGTATCTCAGACCTGGGAAGGCAATTGCTTACTGGTCAAGTTATAACGTCTGCTATTCTGGTCTCATAGGCTTAGGGTGTGCAACACTCCACTTAGAGTGGATTTAGGACTAAAGCAGCAAGAGATAATTGTGGAAGTTTCCACACCAGTGATTTGCTTCTCAGTCACCTAAGTTTTAATTTATTTGGAAGAGGAGAGAACGTTCTGCTAGTTCAGGATGCACACACCGTTTGGTGGTGTTTGTGGTACACTAGCTCTTTATCAGGTTCAGTATTATTCCCGCAGCAGTTACTGTTTCATTGTTGGTACAGTGTTCACTCAGTATTGAAGATGCTTCCTCTTTTCTTGCATAAGCCCAAAGATGGCTGTTTAAGCTCCTCTTTAACATGACTGAGCAGATATCAGAAGATCCATCAACTCGAATTCATGTTTAAAGAGATTAAGACCTTGAACTTGCTTAGGCTATAAGCTGAAACTAGAAACTCTACCACAGCTCCCCTGTAGCATTTTCATGAAAATTTTAGTCATGGATGTTTTCCTTCAAGAGTTTTCGTGGTCATGGTATCTCTTCACATCAGTAGAAATCCTTACTAAGTTTTTCCCCTCTCTGGGGGAAGATACTTGAAAAGTCCACAGATGCAGTTCAGTCATTGCCTGAATTGCATGAAGCCTTGGTTTCGAAATAAAGCACCACATAATTCATATGTGGTAGTGCAAGCCTGGCAACCCAGTACTTAAGGGATGGGAGAATAACAAAGACAGGTTCAGGGCCAGATCTGGGTGCATAGAGAGGTGGATACCAACCTGACAAGACATGCTATCTTGGAGGAGGATAACCAAGAGGAAGAGGAGGAGACAGTGAATGAAGAGGAGGGGAAGGGAAAAGAAGGAAGGGGAAGAAGATGAAGAAAGAAGAGGAGGAGGAAAAATCTGATAAAGAGATGACAAGACATAAATGGCATTTAAAAAGATCATCCATGCACACAGAACAGTTTTTCAAGCCTTGTACGTAAATGTTGGTCCTGATTGTGATATGTGCCTGTTGGTTTACAGTATCCTAAAAAGCTTTAAGTCGAGGTGTTTGAATGGGAAGAATGTGGGAATTTGTGGAGCTCCCAATTAAAGACCATGAAACACCATTACTGTGGCACAGTCCTGGAACACCAGAGTACATAGAGCATGATTCAAACACCATCAGGAGTGGGAGAAGGAAATCCACCTCAACTCTGCTCCTGGAAGTCCTTTTCCTTAATTTATCCTTGAAATACTTACCATCGTGGTGCCTAGCTCCATTGCTTTGGTGTGTTATCTCATGATAGTATCATGACCTGAATTAATTCTAAGTCCTTTCCCCAGACAAAACACCTAAACTATCTTCGTTTCTGTTTTACTAAGCACATCCCCTCAGGTTATCCTTAGATAATTTTCTTTGGATGGTTTAGACTGCAATCATATATGTATTCCTATTCCATTTTATTTAACATTTGGACTACTTCTTTAAGATATCACAATTGGTCTCAGGTATAACGGACAAAAAGACAGATGTTTCACAAACTTGATTTTCAAGCACTAACACTTTTTGTTCAAGCTCAAGCATATTTCAAGCTAGCTCCTATATCTTAAATTAACCCATTTCTATTATTTTATATTTTAACAAAAAGTTTGTGGTTTACCAAAAATGTTCTGGCATCTGTCTTCTCTGATGGCTACATGGTGTCTCTTTGATTCTGCCTACCTTCTCCTCCATTGTCTACTTGGAATTCCTGCCTTGCCCTATTCTGCAATATGCCCAAGGCATGTTCTTTATTAAACAATGGTATTCACAGCATACAGAGGAGAATTCCACATCAGCTACAGTATAAATATACTCCTTTAGCTTGATTGTCATTCCAACGGGGAATGAGGATGTTGAGCATCTGAGAGCTACCCAAAGCATTTTCTTTGCTGATATTAGGAACAATGGAAACTAGAATACTATTTCTGCTTGAGCCCAACTCCTAAATGCTGGGATCTATCAGCAATGGAGATTTATCTGTAAACATGGGGTCAACATGAAACTCTGAAAGGTTAAGCCTTTAATCAAATTATGGAATTGATCCCTTGCAGGTCAAGTGGATTCCTATAAAATGTGCTCACGCATCATTAACCATCTACCCTATTCTGTATATGAGCAACAGCGGTCATCTAAAGGGAAGTTGGGGGAAACTTGCTGCAAAGCAGAATTGGTTGGTGGAGACCTCATTGTTTCTTTATGTTTCATTCCTTATTCATGGAATTCTTCTGGATCCAAGTATTCTGCTTTGAGCATGCACCTACTGTTTGTCAATGTGTTTATCATTATATACTGAAGGCAAGCAACGTGAGCTCAGGAGGGGTTGACATTTAACAAAGAAAAACTTAATAGGTTTCAAGCAAACTGCCATTAAAGCTTACATTAATTAATTCATATAACTCTGTCAACCAAGTACCCATCTAGACATCTAGATAGCAGTATCATAGCCATTTCCTATATCCCAGATATATAGAATTTCATGCACATCTTTATGGAGAAAGATATATTATATATATGTTACACACACACACAACTTATTCATCTGTCCCAGTATGTACATTACCTAGGACTCACTAAAACCATTTAGGATCTATGAAAATGTTTTAATTTATTTTAAAAACATAATAATGAGCCTTAGGTTAAAGAAAATATCTATTGACAAAAGGTCAGCATCTATATGTGTGTATATGTTCACAGGACCTGTCTGCTAGGTACAGTAGGCACAGTTCCTAGGACTCATGTTAGTTTTCAAGACCCATGAAGATTATTTCACTTGTTTAAAATAAAGGCAAAAGAAATGGCCAATCATGGTGTTTCATATTTGTAATAATAGCATTTAGGAGGCTGAAGCAAAAGAACTACTGAGAACAGAAAGTTCTTGCCCAGTGTGGGCTATTGAATGAGACTCTGTCAAGAAAGACAGAGAAAGAAAGGGAGAGAGAGAGATGGAGAGAGTGGGGGGAGAGAGAGAACAAATGAAGTCTAGATAAAAGAAAATACCTTAATATACAATACCAATAATACTTTGTCTTTGACAAACAGAATTTGGTGTTTATTTTTTATATGGAGGAGGTATTGTGGAAGCTGGATGTGGTGAGCCATGAAGCTGTTGGCTTCCATGTTGCAGAACACTAAGCTGAGGTTCAGAGAGGTGAGTCCACACATCACAGCCACTGAAGAACGTACCAGACAGTCTGTGTGAACATAGATATTTGCCCAGCTCCAAAGACAATGGGCACTGCAGAAACCAGTTATTTCTCTAGCTCTGCTTTGTGGGGCATAAATAAGCATGCTCTACAGTTCAAAACCAAAGAACTGCTGGTACCACCTGCACGTGAAATCTTGGGGCAAAGAACCAAGTACCCACAGATTACCTTCTACAGCATAGGGAAGCAGAAAGAAAATTGTAAGCTGGGGAGACAGGAGTTAGCGAGAATCTTGGAGCTGAGCAAGCATTAACCATCTTCAGGGTTTTTGTTTTTCTCAAGGAAGAAGGGGGAAAGTATTCTCTGCCCACACTCCAGCCCAGCTGTCTCCAGTGATAAATGATGGGTCTTTCTTTAAATTTCCTTTCTGCTCAGCGTGAGGACTGGCCGAGCTGGATATGTACTCGACACAGATAAATGGCTTTGGCAAGCCCACCAGATTGTCCACGTGGCAACAGATGGTCTGGCTTGGAGCTTTTGTTGTGCTAATGCTGGAACTTGCTGCTACCTGATGCAACTATCATTTCATAAACAATGATGCTGCTGCCACCGCTCTGTGGATTAATTGTCCTTTATCCTTTGCAAGGCCCACCATGGGTACAGCATCAGGAGGGTGAGAAGAGAGCCCCAGTCACCCAGGCGTTGTGGCATCTATGGAGAACAGACAGAATGGAATGGGGAAAGGGAAAATGGGGACTCCATACATTTGCCTACTGCCGTGTAATGTATGTATGCTCTAAGGTTTGCCCTCAGCTCTGTCGATGAGAAGAGAAGAGGAACAAATTTCCACTTTGTTGAAGGATCAACAATAAGACATGAGTGGCTGGAGAGATGATTTTAGCTTAAAGCAACTGGTGCTCTTCCAGAGGACCTGAGTTTGACTCCCAAAGCCCAGGCTGGGTGGATTACAACCACCTGTAACTCCAGCTCCAGGGAATCTGACGCCATCTTCTGGTCTCCCAGAGCAGCTGCACTCATGTGCACACACCCCACCACCTCCAAACATACACATAAATTTTAAAATAAGAAGTCCTTTAAAATGAGACTTGAGACATGAGGATAACCTGTCTGCTTGTAATTCTCGCTTTTTCATCCATGCAAGTACTGTGTTCTGAGGCTTCTAATAATGTTCTTCTTATTTAGTTATCATTGGCAGTCACAGGAGTAACACCATAGAAGCCCCTGTCCTTATAAAAGGGACTTCTTCCATACTAGGCCTAGAGATTGCATAAATTATCTGATTATGACTCTTGAAAGAGACTTAGAAAGAACACGAGTGTTCTGATAAAACCTTGAAGGGCACTGGGGGGTGTGTGGGGGGGGTGAAGTCTTGTTTTAGAATGTTTCCTGATTTCTCTCATGTCAATATATACAGTACAGTCAACGTTAAGCTGCCAACAATTTAAAAATAGAAAAAAAATCCCAAATTTTATCATTAGTCCTGGTGAACCTATGCAAGTTTGCTTTAGCACAAGACTGAATTTGGGTACAGCATGGTTGCTTTTCAGGATCATCCTGCTTTCAAGGTAAGGCTAAGATGTCTACAACCCCTCCCTTCTTTTACCTGTTCCATGGTACTTCCTTAAGTCCAAAGATACACGAACTGTTCCCAGCCCACAGATGCCTACAAGGCAGGTATTGCAGGACCACTAAGTTTCAGGTCGTAAAGATCCAACATTAGAAACTTGCTAAGTAGGAGAACCAGAATTCAGGCTTGGCCTACTTGGGTCAAATTGTTCTGCCTCTCTTCTCTGCTTAATCAATGACAACAAAATTAGTAGTTTTCATATCTTTATTTTCCATTCATCAAAGAACCTGACAAAGAAAGGCAGTGTAAATCCCAAAGAAATCCGTTCCATTTCTGAATTTCAGGCATTGATCACTATGGATAATATATGTGGGCAGAGAAGCCAAGAATGGACAGGACAAGTCAGGACTACAGAGACCTTGCCACAAAAAAAGGAAGAAAAGAAAGAAAGAAAGAAAGAAAGAAAGAAAGAAAGAAAGAAAGAAAGGAAGGAAGGAAGGAAGGAAGGAAGGAAGGAAAGAAGGAAGGGAGCCTCAGTGAGAAGGCATAGTGGGTAAAGGGACTCTATACCAAGCCTGATGCTCAAAATTCAATCCTTAGGACCCACATGACATGGAGCTGCAACATCAAACCCCAAGGGTTGTCTTCTGGCCTCCCCATGCAAGCCACAGCATTAGTATGCACACATACATACATATGCATACATGTTGAAAATTATCATTACAAAATAAGAAAAATTGCAATGAATGAATGTAGAACACGGTAGCGATAAAACACAGGTTGGGACTGAAGAGCCCCATGTGTTGGTGTTAAGAGGCAAATGCTAGGAGCAAGTCTCACATTTCCAGTGAGGGGCGAGAGGAAGGAGAGCTGCACTCATTTCATTATCCGTGTCTTGAATTCTTTTCTCCCAGTACTAGAGATCAGACCTAGGCCTTGTGCAAGCTAATCAAGTGCTCCACCACTGCGCTCTATTGCCAGCCCCACATTCTAATTGTTTCCAGCTGCATATATACCAAAATCCTTTGGCTTAGGCTAACCCAATTATACTGGTACTGGAACAAGATACATTTTTTTCTACCTCTAAAAGCCAAATAATTGTATCTGTTTGGTTCTCTGTGATCCATTCATAATTTGGATATCTTTGATAAAGGGCTTTTAAAAAATACTTTTTTTTCATTTATTTACTTGGAGCGGCGTGCATCAGAGGACAATGATAGGAGACAGCTCTCTCCTTCATCCATGTGGGTCCTGGGAATGGAACTCTGAGATCAGGCTTTCAGGGAGCCCTTTTTCCCTAGTGAGCCTTCTCACAGGCTCAGACAAAAAGCTTTTAAAGTTCTTTTTTAAAATACGATTGTTTTCCAAGATATTGTTAACTTTTTATGGATATTCTAGCCTTAAAACTCTGAGGTAATGCGAGCCTTATTTTTCCTTTCAAAGCAGACCAAAACATCTACTCAGACATGGGGCTGACAGTTCTAGTTGGTTTTTCTGTTTTTTTCCTCCTACTCTAATCACTACCTTGAGAGAAGATGCATCTGCCTGTGCCTCATAAGATGTGCAAGGGAATAGCACCCTCGCCAAGTCCCTGAACCACGAGAGCAGAGGGAAGGTTGTTAGAAGTGAGGCCCTGCCCAGGTCGAGCTGGGGATGATGTGGGGCCACACAGTGCCGGGGCTATCAGCATCTCACAGGCTCAGTGGCCAGCGGTGAGCTATGGCTCTGGTCCCCATACCTCCTTTCCATAGCCTCCTGCATGCGTAGGTGATAAATCTTAAGAACCCAAAGGAACAGTCAGGCCTCTTGTCCCTGGATTGCTTATTCTCCTACATCATGCAGGTTTTTTGAAAATTTTAGAACATGGATCTTCAGCTCTATACTGCATTTCCTTCCTCATATTTTCATAAGTGAGTGTGTTTTTAAAGCCCATCTCAATGGAAATGAGAGCACAGAAACCTTCAGCAGGAGGCAAGAGAAATGAGGCAAATACCAGCACTCCTTCTCTGCCATCCAGGGAAATCACACACGGAAGAAAAAAGGGGGAGTAGAACCATGTCTGCAAGAAAATACCACAGGGTTGGGGACTCAGCGCAATGCACAGAGTGCTTGCCTCTGAATGAAGCCCCCAACTCCATCCTCAGTAGATCACAAGCCCTGTGTGGTGATGCGTGCTCAGAACATTGATCTCTCATTGAACTCATTTTCCCTGCAAACAATATAATGTCATTCTTCCTTACGGCTGAAAAAAATTCCATTGTGTCTACAAACCACAGCTCCGTTGTCCATGCCTCTGTTTTTGGACAGCTAGGTTGTTCTAGAGCTTAGCTGTTGTGAACACTGCTGTTGTGAACATGGATGCATGAGCGCCTCTGTTGTGTGCTGACTTGCTGTCTGTCAAGTAAATACTGAGACTCAGTGAAAGTAGGCAACATGATGGGTCTACTTGTATCTTTTTGAGGATGCGCCGTTCCGATTTCCATAGGGGCTGGACTAGTTTATGTTGCCACCAGTGAGATAGAAGGGTTGTGTTTGATCTGCATCCTCACCAGCATATATGCTATTTTTTTCTTGATGACTGCCAATGACATATAAGTAACTTAGCATCAGAAACCGAGCTCTTGGAACACACTGGCAAGTAATATTAGTTATTATTAATTAAGTTCACTAAATACATAACACTGCAGTGCTGGCTGCCAGCCTCAGTTTCTCCCCTGTGTAGGAACTCACAGTCAGAGCACAAAGGTAACACGGGTGTGTCTAGAGGCTTGCTATGAGAAAATACAACCAGAGAGAGTGCTCTGTTTGTTTTTACACCTAGATATGCACCCACCACCAACCACTCAGCGCTGACTCAAGAATTGAAGGTGTCATCTGTTTAAAAGTAATAATCTCATTTATAAGGTCTGCTTAAAGGTTCATTGCAGATGTTTGGGGCGACACAGACCAGCTTGAAGGGAAGTGTGCCTCAGATACTCTTGCTTTGCCATTGTGCTTCCTTTCTCTTGTTCATGAAATGAAAACCATACTCCACGTGTCATTTTGTAGCCTGGGATAGTCTACTTAGCATTGCATCAGCATGAAACTCTGTGTTTTCAAAGAGCCTCCTGAACTTGGTTCTTATGCATTGTTTGGGGCTTCATTGTGTGCTCATACCACACAGCAGGTATGTTCTCACAGATGAATGTTTTCATTGAAAGTCTCCTACTAGTAACACAATAGTTGTTTAGCATACAGATTTATATAGGTCAACACAAATTTGATCCGAATGGAATTGCTTATCAAGGTTTGTATGTGATATGTGTGTATTCACGTGTGTGCACATAAAGGCTAGTCATTGATATTGTATGTCTTCATCTAATCTCTGCTTATCTTTTTGAGACAGGTTCTCTCATTGAACCTGGAGTTCAGTGTTTTGTCTAGACTTGGTGACCAGTGCAGTCCAGGAACCTGCGTCCCTCCTCCCTGTCCTTTCTCCCATGCTAGGATTAAAAGTGCACACTGCCTTGCCTGGCTTTTACATAAGTATCGGGAACCTAAACTCAGATCCATTACTTACACAGCAAACACTTTACCAAGTCAACTGGCAAGCTGAAGGTGTTTTGTTTTGTTTTGAATAGTCTTTTACATAGTACTACTTTATTGAGGGAGTTACTATGTGTGAGTTTTTGTGCATGTGTATGTGTATACATGTATGTGTGAGCATGTGTATATGTGACTGTATGCATGTGTGTGTGCATTATGTATTTGTATGTATGTGTGGTATGTATGTGTGTATTTCATATTTACTTTGCTTTTGTGTTTACATGCCTGAGAATCTTACTTAACCCAGTCTAGTACAGGTGTCTGGTTATATTCATCCTTAACACAGGCTTTTGGTACATCACAAGTCTTATCTTTGTTTATCCTTCTGCCTTCACTGGCAAAATTATTTCGTTAATGTTTCTCTTCTCCACTCCATAAAGGTGAAAATTGGACCTCTTTATTTTTATGGATTCCAGTATGCAAAAGTGGGCTAGGTCAGCACTCAGATCTCTCTGAAAGCATGAACAGATGAGTCTCAGGTTTAAACAATGCCCACTCCTCCATCAGACTCTGTTTATCTCCCAGCCCTTTGACCCTCATCATGCTCAACTCGCCCCTCTCTGTATACAGCAGGCAGTGTGCCCAGAAAATGCTTGTTGCTTTGATCAGGGAAATTTACAGCGCTGTTGTTTTAGTCTACATTTCCCCAAGTGCCAGAGGAAGTCAGCTTTTCTCTCTTTTCATTAGTATCTGCTCTGGAGATCAGCTTCTTTGGTAAATGCTAACTCAGATTTTTGATTTGTTTCAATTCTTTGCAAATTTGTCCCACAGTGACCAAGTAACTTTATTTTTGATCTCCAAGCCTTTCTGGTATCTTTATTGGCCTCTAATAAAATTCTCTCTGTACCCCTCTTCTCACCAGGCATGGAATGGAGACACATGACTCCTCATGTGTTATGGGAAGGCTGCCTATTTTTTTAATGTGCTGTCCTTTTCTTGGTGATGGTGTACCTGGAGACACCCCTTACATGGTGTCCTGTAAGCTTACCACTGTTAATCTCTTAGAATGAAGACAGATAAAAGAATTCTGGGAAGAGCAGGGTAGTTGCATCCATTTGAGTATCATGCTGGATATCAGATTCCAGCTACACACTCACAAGCTAAGAATCTAAAGTTAACCTAGCATTTATTATCTTTATTTGAACGTGAAGAACAATTGTGGTGATTAACTGAGATAAGATGGGAAAAGGGGAAGGGTAGAGAGGAAAGGGAGAAGGAAAGGGAAGGAAGGAGGGAAGAAAGGAAAAAGAAAGAGAAAAGGAAAAAATTGGGGAAGGGGGAGAAGAGGGGAGAAGATAGAATAGGGAGGAAGAGGGGAATGTAGGGGAGAGAAGAAGATAAAAGCAGACAAAACTTGAGAAACAAAGAAGAAAGGATGGTACTTCCACACTGCTTATTCACTCTGCCCCTTCCTCCCTTCCAAGGCAGTCTATAATCCATCACTGCTGTCTTCCTTTGGAAGTTGTTATGAAGAGTTTTTAACAGTTCGGCTCTCTGTTTGCTAGAAGTGGATGGAAGAATTCTCCTTATCTCCAATATTAGAACTTGTAGAAAATCAATACAAGGGTATAACATCCTTCACCATCATACTCGATAATAACACCTAACCAGAAAATGCACAGAGACTTTCCACTACCAGCGCAACTGGCCAGAATGAGAAGCGATTCCCCCATTGATCCAGACAGATAAAGGAGAAAGTGTACGTATCTGCCCTCATTAAAAATGGAAGGCTTGTCTGCAGCTTCCAACTTGAAAAACTAACCATACAGGGGGTGAAAGTACAGCAAATGCCTGAATCTTGTGTCTGGTTTTCCTTTCTTCTAATATCTTCAGGAAACCTCTATGAAGACAACCCTCTTAACGCCAGTAGAAGTCTGTACAGTTCTGAGCCGTTTACAAATGACATTTGTCCAATACTGCGATTTACTAAGCATGATTGAAAACAACAATCAGGCCACAAGTGATATCCAGGAAAAAAATTCAACAACAAAAGCATTAAGAAACGAGACAGCTTTTCAAGGCCATGAAAACTTATCCAAAAGGAAATATATCACTCAGATATTTACAAAATTGCTGGTGCAATTCAGGCTTTCTCAGTAGCAATGAGTTTTATGTCCTAAAGAGAGTTTGTGTCTAGAGGTAATTGTGTTCTGCAGCAGTTCGTAAGCCTGGGCATTTACACTGGCAATTCCAGATTTATAGGAATAGAAGAAATTTCCGTGCATGATATACTGTACAAATTGTATGTAATAACCACAATAAAAAATTTCATTAGGCCTGCTATCACCAACCACCAATTCCCTCGGGAGAATTTATGTGCAAACTTCAGTTCCGTTTACCATCTGGGATATTCTTTGGAGGATGAGTAGCCCCGGGTTCCTTAGAAAAGGCAAAGGGAGATATATATATATATATATATATATATATATATATATATATATACACACACACAAACACACACACACACACGTTCTTTAGGACTAGATTTTCACAAGCAGACAGCCTTTGTGTCTGAAGAGCAAGGATGCACACATGCTCCTCAGTGGTGTGGCCACCGTCTCACACCTCCCTGTGATCACTTTGTCAGCTGTCCTTAAATTTTGCAGCTCTCAAATCGGAGCTCTAGGTCCGTTGCATATTTTATGCAACCCATCACTGCGGTGCGGATGCAGATTTCCATAGTTATAGGAGAGGAGGCAGGAACGTGAAAGACAAATTGGGTCATCTTACAGTTTGCAGCTGTGAAATCCATTTCAAAATTGCAGCCTTGCAGGCCTGAGAGGTTTCCCTGGACTCAATGGAGATATTATCATGACATCGCCAAGGAATAGCATTCAGGCCAGGCTGTGCTTCCAGGCGAGCAACATATGTCCCCATAAAACAGCCTCTTTATGACCAGAGTTTCTGTGCATATGTTACAAATGGTGACAACCTGCAGCTCATCTTTGGTGAGGAACCAAGAAATTAAAAGCCCTCACCATCATTTCCCTGAATGGAAGGCAGCATTTAATAGCAAGGATGACTCCTCAGCCCTGCGGCATCCCTCCTCAGTGCCCCATCACTACCCCTGTGGATGGCACATGTATGTGACTGACATTGTCTTGTGGCCACTGTTCGCACAGAGTGGAGTAGGAATACCTCCAGCTTCACGCGTGAGGGATTAAAAAGCATAAGTTTTAGAGTGAGGAAGTCGGCATGTGAGGAGCATTTGGAACTCTTTGAGACTGTGCTATGGGTCGCCACCTCAATCTAATTTGTTAAAATTTATTCGCCATATGTGAGTGCTTACACTTGACGGTGTGCACATATACCTTCATTTCTTTCCAAGAACCCCCAAAGTCAACCCACTTTGGAAAAAAGGAATACTGAGGTTAAGAAGCTAAAAATCTTTTCTATTGATTACTGAACACGGGAATGGGGTATAACTCGGGCAGAGTGCTTGCCCTGCCCTGTGCACACAAAGCTGTGGATGTAATTGCCAGCACAGCCTAGAATGGGTGTGATGGTTCTTGTCTATAATCCCAGAACGCAGCAGGTGAAAAACAGGCTGATCAGAAGTTCAAGGTCATCCTCAGATACACCATGAATTTTTAAGACCAGCTTGTTATACATGAGACTATTTTAAAAATAAATAATGAGCATATACCGGGCACCATACTACACGAGCATTAAAAAAGATGAGATGGGGTCCTTAATGCATACCAGCTATGACTGATGGTGCACGTGCAAGCATCCCGAAGACTAGAAGTGCATTCATCATTACACATTGCTCCTGTTTCCACGGCAGGTTGCTCCTGGCAGTGCATGGGAAGCTTTCCACTCATCCTCCTTCCTAATCCTCACAACTCCATGCAGTGGTTCCTACCTCCATTTTGCAAATAACCAAGCTGGGACTGCACGTGCTTCTGAAACTTGACAAAGGTAACATCACTAGAAAGGGACAAAGACACAGTTTGAGGCTCGTTTCTGCAGAGGGACAGCACCTCCTGGATCTCCTCATGTCACCTCTTGCCTTAGCATGTCAGGCTTGGCTTTTGATCAAGATGAATCAAAAGTATTTCGGAAGACTGTAAAAACAATCTGTTTTTTTTTTCTTTTCAGAGAAACATCAGTTCCTCCATGTTGAAGACATGTGAGGTAAAGACAGCCGGAGTTCCAGAATCAAATGGCCTGAGTTTGTATCTGACCCCCACTGGGCTATATTCACGGAAACCACTCTGGGTTTTATTTTGTGTTTGTACAATGAAGCAAAGTGCCTGTGACTGCAGCCAGTGTTCAGTGTACATTATAGACAGTCCAGGATACGCCTAGTATCTCTTAGAGCATGTGTGTGTGTGTGTTATGTGTGTACATATGCATGTGCAAGACTGTGTATCTGTGTATGTGTTGCACACACACGTGGAAGCTAGAGGACAACATAGATGTCTTTCTCAGTCCTTCTCCACCTTATTTTTTGACATAGGAATTTCAGAGAACCTGGGACACAAAAGTCTGGCTAGACTGATGTCACCAGGAAGTTCCCGGGATCCGCCTATCACCATTTTCCCAAAGATGTGAACACAGGTGTCCATTGCCATGCCGTGATTGTTTTATGTGGGCTTTGGGGAATTGAACTCAGGTCCTGGCCTTTGGCTGACATGCACTCTACCAGCTGTGCCATCTCTTCAGCTCCTGTTTAAAGCTCATCAAATTTTAATTATTCAAGAACATTTTGCCTCCTGGAAAGGAAACCGGTCATTTTTAACATATATTTTTAATTGATTCTTTGGGAATTTTACACCCCACACCCCAATCCTGCTCATTTCTCAATCCCTTTGTACCCATTCCTTACCCCTGTCATGCCCACCCAAATTAAAAATATTAATTAAAAACAAACCAAAAGAAACCACTTCTCCATTTTATTTTCTGCCACTTGAACACGTCTTCATTCATCTTAGTGACATTGTTCCGCGGTATGTCAAGTTTTGTACTCTTTTGTCCAGTAAACTTTACTTACAAATGTTCATTGCATTGAGTTGTTGGTCTGGTTTGAGGACTCTGGCTTCTGGTACACCATCAATACTGGACTCTCACCAAAACTCCTCTCTCACATCCTGCTGTTGTCCCAAGTCATGGAGATCCTGCCGCTGTGGTTCCAAAGGACAATCTCTCCACAGACTCTGGCAGCTCATAGATGGGGAAGATGTCAAACTGAACCAACCCAAAGTCCTGGATGTGGGTCTTGGTGGTAGCTGATTTGGTCAGTCTGGGCCATTGGGACTGCCATCCCCAGGAAATGGGTGGGACCAGCTCTCCCACATCCATTGTTAGGGGCGGGGCCAGCTTTTCTGCTTTAGTGGCCAGCAAGGGGCAGGCTCAGATCTCTTAGGACCAGCTCAGCATGACCCTAGGATTTCAACAGGCATGGTTCCTGTAGGCCCCTGTGGTAACGTGGAGATCAACACAGGTCCCAGCTATTGCAGGACCACAGACCCAGACAGGAGTCTAGGCAGCAGCTCAAGCCCAGATGTCACCATGGCCCCAGTGGCAGCTCAGGCCATTCAGTTCAGCGTGGCCCTGGTAGCAGCATGGCCCTCAGACACCAACATGACCATAGGTGATGGCCCAGACCCCAGGTATCCATGTGGCCTTTGATGGCAACATGGACATCAACCCAGTTACTGCCGTCAGCAGCAGCCTGGCCCCAGGCATCACCATGGCCCCTCTGGCATCATAGGTCACTAAGATCATTATGGTACGTTTTCAGTCAGCCCAGGCCATGAGGCCCCAGGTGGGCCTGTGTATCTCTTCCACCAGCCTGAGCTATAGGAAAACAGTATTTTTAAGCTCCAAACTAAACAGAAAAACAAGTTTTCACTAGAATATGGTAAGAGATACAGAGGCAAAGATGGCTTTCAAGAGGTTCTGTCAAATGTGAGGGAATTGTTTTAAGCCAGGAGTCTGAGCATGTGCAGTGTATACGTAATGAGCACTTCTCAGAAGGTGGATTTGCCTGGTTCTACACTGTTTCCTTTGTGCACACTGTCCAGGAATCAGTGTTTGGCACTCTGAGGAAGATGAAAGTGAACTAGGATGCTAAATTCCAGTCACTGCAGGAGACTGATGCAAGAATGCAATGCATCATCAGAGTCCCAGGCAGTGTGCGTGTGGCTGAGGAAAGATCCAAGTTGTCCTTACAGAAGAGTGTGTATGTCACAAGTCATTTATGTCACGAAGGTGGAAATGAACAGAGGAACTGAAGGAAGATATTTGGATTGAGAGAGGGGAAGATGCAGAGGGTGAGGATGCAAAGGGTGATACATTGTGTGGAAGTGTCTTTATGGAACCAATTGCTATGTACAATGAACATGTGACCACAAGACTATAAAGACCAAACATAGGAGTGTTTTAAGAAAGAAAAGCCTGCAAACAAAGGTATTGATGGACTACAGAGGAGAAACAGAGGAAATGACTCCAGTGTAAAGTAGAAAATACATATTGAGTAAAATCCAAGAGAAGAGACACTGAGGGTCCTGCTGACAGATCTCAGCTTACCCTGTGGATGGACACACACGAAGAGCTGACTGTGTTCAGGAGGAGTATTACTTCAGCTGACTCTGTTTCAAATAATGAGGATGAGGAAGAGGTAAAGACAGAGGAGCAAGAAGATGAACATAGGAAGAGAGGAGGAAGAGGAGAGAAAGAAATGGGAGTCTAGCAGGAGGAGGAATAAATGCTGTTATTTGTTGGTATCAACAGAAGCAAGAATATTCTAAGTTATAAAATATTGATCCCTACCCTCTGTCTGGTTCATTTTAACTGTCAACTAGACACAACTGATAATCACCTGGGAAGAGGGTTTTAGTAAGGAATTGTTTATATCAGGGTAGACTGTGACTGTGTCTGTGGTTGATTGTCTTGGTTGTTCATTGTAGGGAGACCCAGCCCATTGTAGGCAGAACCATTCCCTAGGCAGGGGGTCCTGAACATAATAAGAAAGAAGAAAACAAGCTGAGAGCAAGCAAGCAGGCATGAATTTGTTTCTTTCTTCTCTTTACCGTGTATGCAGTATCACCCACTTCGCATTCCTCCTTTGACTTTCCACAATGATGGACCATAACCTGAAGTCTTAAACCAAATAAAGCCCTTTCACCTGTATGTTTGTCATCAGAATATTTTATCAAAGCAATGGAAATGAAATTAGAACACTCCCCATATGCCTTCCCTTGTTTCCATGGTAGCTTTATCCCTGAGGGGATGCTTCCAAGCAGAGATAAAAATGGACACCACCACATCTAGATAAAAATGGCCACCAGTACTTTGAGATTTATCTGCTACATATTTACATATATCTCAAGAAAGGGCTTGTTTCTTTAGTGGGTACCAGGTCTCTTTCCCTGGCTTTTGCTGATTTTTGAAGTAGGAAGAAAAGATGAGACTATGTGATAGTTTGTTTGGTCAACATGCAGTCAGGTAATCATTTTTGAAATGAATTTTAAAAAAAACACAGCATAACTTGCTGTTTACTCAACCACATGGAGAATAGAGAATTTCTGTTCTATTGATGGAGAATATAAAACATGTCGTAGCAATTAACCTCAGAAGTCAAGTGACTAGAAAGAAGCACACAGGTCTATTTCTCACCATACTGCACATATGACTGTGGTTGAGAGGGTCATAGAATGGGTTCCTTCCATCACCTTTTCCCAAGTTGTATGGGAAAATGTGCATCCAAAGGAACAAAATTTGCTAACCAAATAAAAGTAAGTATGGTGAATTCTTCATACTGACAGTTAAAGAAGCTTCTATTTAGAAGCTATCCATGCCTCTTTTCAGCTGAACTTCACCATAAGACTTGTAACACACCTAACATGGTAGGGAAGCAAATTTCATCATATGATGCTCCTAGGAGGGAGAAAGACTGGAAATATTTTCAACACTATCAAAATGAACACAAGTAAAAATAAATCATACATATCCTCTGCAAGAAGATAGATGGGCTATAGTCACATGAACCTTGGACTTCTGAAAGTAATTAATGCCATATACATATTTATGTTAGAGACGGCTATATCCTGATAGTCCCAGATACTCAAGTTTGTGCTGTTGTGAACCATTCCTCATTGAGATAATTCCGTCTTCCCTGTCAGTTATTTATGTTGCAACAGTGTGCTTTTGTCGACAGTGTACAAATCTGTCAAACGATCAGAACATTTGACTAACTTTATTTCAGGGATACAATATTGTAGCAATGTCTTATTATAACAAAGAAATTAGTGACTAAATAATAACATGAATAACAGCAACAACGACTTATTCAACTTTTTAAAAACATAACTTACCAGAGTAAATAAAAACAACAAAAGTCATATGACATTAGATTTTTTTTGAAAATATTCTTTTCTCTTTCCACGTCCAACCCTTTTTAACCCGAGCATTGTCTGCTGCTCTTATCCCACCAACCATGTTGTCAAGGCGAGAGCTATCAAAAACTCCCTTTGAAGATTAGAAAATTATATTACATAACAAGTTTTCATTGTTTTGATTTTAATCTCTCTCTCCCTCCCTCTCCCCTTCTCTCTCTCTCTCTCTCTCTCTCTCTCTCTCTCTCTCTCTCTCTCTCTCTCTCTCTCTCTCTCTCTCTCTCTCTCTCTGTGTGTGTGTGTTGGGGGGGTGTAGCTGGCCTATGAGATAGGATAGCCAGGATGGCTGACCTACTAGGCTGCAGGGATTCTCCTAATGTTGTGATTATAGATGTATACTGCCATGCCCAGCTTTATGTCAGTCCTAGAGACTTTGATTTAGGTCTTCATTCTTGTACTGAAAGCACTTAATTCACTAACTTCATTTTATTGTTGTGACAAAATACCCTGGCCAAAGCAACTTGGGGAAGGAAGGAGTTTGTCTGTTTGTTTTATAATTCCAAAGTATGGTCCATCATTTTGGGGAAATTAAAATAAGAGCTCAGGGAGCTAGACATACCACACCCTCTGTCAAGAACAAAAAGTAAATAAACACATCCTGACCTAAACCAGGGAATAGTGCCACCCACAGTGGACTGTGTCTTCCTACATCAACTAACAATCAAGAAAATATCCCACAGGCCAACCGTCTCAGATAATTCCAGGTTGTTCTAAATCGACATTTAAAACTAACTATCAGAATTGCTAAGAATAGGGTCCTCATTGGCTCACTCAGGCCTTATTTGACAAGTAACCATGATCCTCAGATTCCTTAGGAGGATGCATCAGGGCTCACCAAGACAGGCTCCTCTTCCTCTCCAAGTCTGGCTGCTTTTTATAGGATCCTGCACTAAGCTTTGACAGGGTGCTCAGGAGGTCCTGTGGCCTTGCCGCAAAATCCAAAATGGTGCCTCTATCCTTAAGTCTATTTGCCATCAACACCTGGAACATCACTTTAATAACCACCCAACTCTGCAGCCACCAAAATATGGAGGCCACTCTTGGTGCTAAGCTGTATTTAAGGAGTCTAACCAGAAACAGGTTGTCTTAGGGCCACCCTGAGTGACTTCTAGTGGAACAGGCAAGTTGGCTCCCCAGTTACTCCATCAAGAGAACTGTGTTCCTATTCTGCTACAACACAGCCATTGAGAGCTACAGGTCATCTGATACCACATCCTTGACATCAAACTGACTTTGATGTCAAAGCCCTGGCCATTTGCTTCTGCCTCTGTTCTGTTATTTCTATCTTGGCATCCGTTTCCTACAACTCCATTTCTGTGATTAACTAGCTCTTTTGAGGGCAAAGTATGCTGCCTGAACTCCTGAGCTGTCTCCAGTGCTCTCGCCAGAGTGCACACTGCCCCTCTCTGGAAGACACTGACACTGCAGGGTCTCTCCAACTCCACCTATTAATGATTATCCATGCTTAGGACTGTCCACAAGAGTTTCAAGATGATCAGCACATTCAAGATGAAGAAAAAAATGGTAAGAAAAATAAAATATCTGTGTATCCCTGAGGAACTACATACAGGGAATTAATAAAAACCATAAAAGCAAACACTTATTAACCCCAATGCCTTCCAACAAACCAAGGAACGATTGTTGCTCCTTATACAAATGAAAGTATAGCAAAATAAATAATCTAAACAAGCTATTTGACTCATGCCTGTAAGAGCAACACTGGAACTGGGCACCACAACTCGTGTTTTGATTGGTTATGGTTTTCTATAATGGTCTCTGTCTGTAGCAATAAAAAATTTCCTTAACGTAGGTGAGGATATGCTTATCTGTGGGCATAAGTACAAATATTTAAAATACAACCCATAAGTTCAATTTAATGATTGCTGTGGTTTATTAAAGTGTAGGCTACAGGTTCTCCTCCAAGAGCCATGACTGCACTTGCCCTAGGAAGTTGGTTGGGTTTCAAGTACAGGCATGATTTCCCTCTTGTTGAACAGGTCTTCTAAGAACCAGAGGAACAGGAGTTTGCTATGAGATTATGTTTCCTAGAAATGTCAGAAGCCATGCTCATAAAGTCCAAGACCACTGCCTAAGTTGAACAGAGCAACAACAATAGACATGGACATAGAAAACCCACGAGGTCACAATCTTACACAAAGAGCTACAGGCTACTAAGGATGCTGAGAACAGGAGAAATTATCTTCCCAGGGAAGGGCACACCAACTTATTATCTGATAGCAAATGGTCAGTCCTGAGAGCATATGTATCAGTAACATTGTGCAGACTGAAGTATATAGACGTTTGTGCATATGTAACAACAATTAATGTGCGTAAAGGGCTATGAATTTAAAAAAGAACAAAGAGGCTTTGGAGGGAAGAAAGGGACAAGAGAAATGATGTAATTATATTATTATCTCAAAAAAATAAAAGAAATATTTTTATAAAATTGGAAAAAATCTCAAACTTGAGCCAGTTTTATCAGTCCCAAAACTTAGTCTCCTGAACATGGTTATGGAAAGCATGAGACATTTAAAGGGATATGAAGTCACGTGGTATCACCCATGTATTTTTTAAACTTGTATTGAAAATAGGATTAGCCACTTTAAAAGATCTATTGTCCTAACAGAAAAAAGACTAAAACACTGTGTTGCTACCCAGAAAGATAAGCAGTCTCTTTGCACATAAAGAAGCTGCCTGGCAAATCTCTGAAGCTAAGGGCAAACCTGTAAGTCCTGCGATCACGGATGCTCTGCTTAGAAACCACACTTTCTAGAGTGGATTAAGTCTCTATCTCTTCATTGCTGAAGAAGATGCAAACTTCCTGCCTCCTAATAAAGTGAATAAAAGTTATGTTTGATGCTATTTTTTTAAAAAGTCATTCTTTGAGAATTTTATGCTTATACGCAATAAAACATGGCCACATCTATTCTTCATTTCCCCTCCGACACCCCCTGGGTCTCTCCAGCATGTTCCCTCCCCATTTTATGTCCTTTCCTTTTTTAAAATAACCCACCATTGAGTCCAGAGTTGTCCATATGTACATTGGTGTAGCGTATGTGGCATGGGAAACCTACCAGCGGTCACATCCTCATAAAAGAACAATTCTTCCTCCCTTAGCAGCTACCAAATGGCAACAGTTGAGGTTAAGGTCTTGAGAGCTCATGTTAGGGTAGGGTCTTGAGAACTCTTCCCCCTTTTGTCATCTTCCAAACTGGAAAACATCTTTCTATAGTAGAGCCCCAAACGATTACCCTTACAAGACAGAAACAATACCTACATTCATGGTAGTAAGCAAGCAACTTCTGTGACATGAAGACCTGGGCCAGTTTCTTCTAAGGTCTAAGGAACTTGCTTTCAGCAAGATAAGGGAAAAGAAATAGGAAATCTGCAAAATGGACTAGAATATCATCTTGCTATATAGCAAGTGAGTACTTATGGGGCAGTGGCTGGCCCTGTGCATGCTGAGGAAGGTGCAATTGTGGCTATCTGTTGAGGATCTTTTTACCGAGTCAAGTCCAGTTGGCTTCCTGTTCCAGCATGAATCTGGCCAACTTCAGCCCCTGGTTTTTAGAACCTTCTGCTGTGACCTTCTCTGCCTGTGTATTTTAATAGGAAATGTGAGGAGTGAGGAGCAGATGATTTACAGCCCAGGGCTTGTGTGCTTGGAGTGTTTTGGATGCTCTTCCAGTATCTCCAAACATTATATCCCTGTTTATAGGCTGTCCTGAGAGATGGTCCATCGATTCACTACCTTGGCCCCTCCCTGAATGTGGCACATTTGGGACTTGTTTCTTACCATGAGTGTTCTAATATAGAGACCGCCTAGGAAATTAAAGAGAGAAATCACAGGGCCTTCTGGTCTTGTTTCAGTTGTTCTTGGATATAGACCCAGATTTCCAGGCATGTGAGAAGAGATCAGAATGCAAGCAAAGCCCTTATGTTCCAACATCTCAGAAAGATTCAAGAGGCCATCTGACCCAATTAGACTGACACTGGTGCACTTGAGATTTGGGGGGAACAGGGATTTGCTTTTGGATTGTTTACAGTAAGAGACACTAGACTTAAATTTTACCTTTACTGTCCCTGTCAAGAAGGGCAGAAAGACACTTGATGGATTTCTTTCCCAAACAAAATCTACAACAGATTTGGGACTCCCCTTTTCAAGATATATGATCTCATTCTTTGGAAATCCTTCTTCTATTATAGTGAGTGAAAAGGGAAAGGGGGAAAGAAGAGAAAGAAGAAACCAGAAAACGAGAAGAGTATTATTCCTTATTTCCAGTTGTACCCCTGCAGAAGAAACAGATACAATCCCTATATTGTGGCTAAATAATCACTAAACTCTACCTCAGACTCAGTTCTTGTCTTAGCCCGTTCCTTAGCCTTTGTTCTTCCTACTCTGACAGCTTTTGGTAGCTTCAGCAATGAAAACAAATAGACAAACAAAATCCTTGCTCAGTACTATGCAAATGGCTTAGATTTTATTTGTTCTATTAGAATATCAAATTCAAATCTTAGCATTTCCATTTACAGACTATGAGTCCTTGAACAAACTGAAAAACATTTTTGAATTTTCCTCTAAACCTGGGAAAAACGGCAGTGTTGTGAGCATTGAAACCCCAGATGTTGCAAAGTATCCATACTTATGCTACATCAATAATTGGTAGCTAAATTAGTCAAGCTTGGCTAACTACTGTTACAATACAATCCTAAAATGTCAGTGGCTTAACACAATTAAAGTTTAATGCTTCTCCGCATAGCATCCCAACTGTTTCTGACCAGGCAGCCCTGCTCCATGTAGTGACTCAGGCTCTCGGGCACCCTCGGTCTCTATCCCACAGTCCTTTAGGTCACTAGAGTTTCCTTCATTAGATTTTCAAGTAGAGAAGGAAGATAGGAGCACATAAGGCTGGAAGGACAGAAGGGTGGCTACATCACTGTCACCCTCATTGTATTGGTCAGGATGCCCTGACCTGGGATAAAACTAGAAATGAATGTCTGCCATGGATCCATGAAGCAAGAAGAGACATGTGCTTAATAACAGGCCGTGACACCTGGAATCCCTCTTGAGCTTAGTCCACTATGTTGAACTAAGTCCTTACCTCGTCCCTTATAGATAGCCCACACCGTGATCTCTAAACCAACTCATAAAGGATAATAGACCTTTATAAGAGCCATTCCTACCATATGAATTTGATATATGTCAGCTCCTGTAGGTACGTGGTGCATGGTGGGCTCATGACAAGACTGGGACAAGATTTGATTCCTGTTGAAATTGAAACGGAAGGGAAGCCATCCACCCCAAGCTCTTGCCTGAGGATGGGAGACTAATTATAGTTGTGGTTGCTATCACTCAGAGAAAGAAGGGTGTGAGGAGATAGTTACACTTAAAACAAAATAAAAGCTCACAATGATTTCTCGGGCTCCAGATGCTCTTTATTACATAATGACTGTCATAAAATGACTTAATAGGCATGATTCTCAATTTCTGCTCCCTCTCAGGATCAGGGGTGGGGAGGTCCTTGCATGCCAATTAGCAGGTAATTGGAGCCTCAGAGAAGGGATGAAGTGCAGTGACTCCTAGCTCAACTCTCAGAAGGGGAGAAACAACCCCAGAGAATGTTCTAGAAATGTCTAGAACTCTGTTGGTTGAAAAATAAAAGTCCACAAGTGTAGAGACTGAAACCAAACTGGATCTTAGGAACCAATAAGCAATTCCTTTACCACCAACCAGCCATTCTTTCCATATATTCATTCAGCTATCAAGTCAACAACCTCTCCGGGTCTCCACAGTGGTCTTGGTGCAGAGGCACAGGGCAAAGGGGATGATGCTGGGACTACTCTCTTGCTGCTGCTTTCTCCCCTGCTCTTTTTCTAGAAATTGTGACAAAAGTACCAACTTTACTGGGCAAGCATCAGGACCGAATGAAGCCACCTACACAGATCATGTAGTTGAGTGCTCCCTGATAAACAGTGGGTGCTCCACCATGCTTGCTACTGTGATTATGATAACCATGATTATTTAGTCTGTCCATAGTATAAGAGAGGCCCACCACAATATCCAGGCTAGAACTCCAGTCAATCCATGGTTCTCTGTGATTTTCTAAATAAAATTGTCATTTATTGAGTAACTGTTATCTATCTACCTGTGCAGGAGAGAGTTTGGAATCCTTCTGGGTAGCATCTTACTATTATTCTCATTTTATAAATGAGAAAACTGAGGTATGGCATGGTTGAAACTTGAGCCTAGGAGATAGATCCACTGTTCTCTGCCCACTGACGTGTAAAAAAGAAGACCCATTGGTGACATTTTGCCTGAGTCTGCATTTGTATGCTTTCTTCCTCTTCTTGGCCTATTTGCCATCTTTTCGATGAGATGAGACTTCCTCTCTACCTCTTCCCTTCCAAATACAGGCTCTACAATCTATGACTATGTATATACTTTCTTTTTTTGTTTAATGGTAACAATTCTGCAAATTTTGTACTAATTGTAAGTTTATGTACTGTTGTTTTAATAAATAAAGACTTCCTGAAGACCTGAGAGTAAAACAGTCCCACTGGTCAGCCTTACAGACAAGGTCATGGTAACACACACCTTTAATCCCCGTAGCCACAATGACACACAACTTTAATCTCAGTAGCCATAATGATACACACCTTTAATCGCAGTAGCCATACTAGTTGCCATGGAAACCAGGCAGTGCATGCCTTTAATGACGGTGGTGCAGACCTTTAATCCAAGCCCTAGAGAGGATTATAAAATGAGGGGAAACAGAACTCAACAGTCTCATTCTGAGATTCTGGGAGGCAGGATCACCATTTCAGACTGAGGTCAAGGTTAGAGCCAGTGGCTGGCTGTTTTGCTTTTTGGATCTTCAGGTTGAACCCCAGTTTCTGACCCTGAGTTTTTATTAATCGTGCTTCAAGTTTACATTAGGAAGATCAAGAATAATGTTTCCTTGAAGGAGACATTTAATATCTCTAGAAAAGTAGCAATCCCATACCACAACTTACAAGTGGTATCCAAGATCCAGAAAGTGTTTTGAGGCTTTTACACCTAGAGAAGCTAAATAGTCTGTTTGCTACTTCTCATAGAGGTCAAGGTGCAAGCCTTGGCTGACCATTAAGCATGTTAGTCTCCTGACTACATTCACTCCAATGGAGTTTCTACTTGGAGTTCAATAGAGACACATAGGGCTCAGCAAGACTCCCCCCCTTCTTTTTAAAGTTTTATTTATTCTTCTCTAATACAATTCATCTTGACCACAGCTTCCCCACCCTCTACTCCTCCAAGCTCCATTCCACCTACCCTCTCTCTGAGGTACACCCCCCCAAAAAAGAGCAGGCCTCCTCGGGCCATCAACCCTCACATTAAGGCTGAGTGAGGCAACACAGTAGGAAGGAAAGGGTCACAGGAGCATTCAAAAGAGTCAGAGGCAGCGCTACTCCCACTGTCAGGAGTACCCTCCAAAACACTGGGCCATCAGCCATTATATGTAGGCAGAGGATATAGCATAGACTGTGCAGGTTCTATGACTGCTTCAGTCTCTGTGAACCCCTGTGAGCCCTGCTTTGTTGATTCTGTGGCTATGCTCTCCTGGTTTCTTTCATCCCTCTGGCTCCCACAATTCAGCTTCCCCTCTTCCAAGGTGTTCCTCAAGCTCTGAGCTCCAAGGGGGGAGCAAGATGGAGACCTCCAAATGGGCTCTTTTCTACACTTACGGCTTGACTGTGGGTCTCAGAACCTGTTCCCAACAGCTGCCAGAGGCAGTCTAGACTCTCTGATGGCTACTGGGATAAGCACAGATGTATGAATATAGCAGAATATCATTAGGAATCATTTCGTTGATTTACTTACTTACTTACTTACTTATTTTTGCCAGTCATGATTGGTTCTCTTAAGTCTCTGACCTATCCAGCCTCTGGTTCCTGGTCATCCAGGCACTGTCAGGCATGGGCTCCCTCTTGTGGCATAGGCCTCAAATTATATCAGTCATTGGTTGTCCATGCTTACAAGTTCTATACCACCCTGCAGCAGGGCATTTGTAGGTCAAAGGTTTTTTAGCTAGGTTGGTGTCTCACCACTGGGAGCCTTGCCTGGTTACAGAAGATGGACGGGTCAGGCTCCACATCTTCCATTATTAGACGTCCTCACTAGGGTTATGCTCATAGATTCTAGGAAGTTTCCACTGCACTGGGTTTTCTCATTGCCCCCTAAATGCCCTCCAATTCCAGTTGTCTCTCCCCTCATCTCCCTGCCCTCCTAAACCTGATCCCTCCTATTTCATTCTTACCTGATCCCAGTCCACCATCAAAATCTATAGTATTTCCCTTCCCATGGAGTTCCATGCCTCCCCAGTAAAGCCTGCCCTGTTACTTAGCCTCTATAGAGACCCTCCTCTTTGTCTGTCATCTTGTAGTCTGTAATGTGACAAAATACATGAGGCCTGAGTAATGTCATGTGATGACAGAAAAAACAAGTGGACTTTTTGTTTTTAGGTTTTTTGGTAGTGTTGCTTTGTTTCGAGACAATGTTTCACTATGTAGCCTTGGATGTCCTGGAACTTGCTATGTAAACTACACCAGCCTCAAACTCAGAGATCTGCCTACATCCACCTCTGGAATTCTGAAACTAAAGGTATCCACCACCACATACAGCTCATTCGGATTTTAATAAGAGGTAACTCACCTAAAACAAGCAGAATAGAACTAACAATAGGTAAAAATGCTCCCTTCACTCCAGTTCGTAATGCACTGGCTTATGAGCTATTCTCAGATGAATATCACCAGATAAATCAAACTCGTCACATACCATGTATCTGCCTGTCACTTCAACTTCCTGTTCTCTTTCTTCCACAAAGGCTCATTACATCTATTTTGAATCCTATGGTGAAGACCTGGGTAATCTCTGCCTCAGTTTCTGCTTTATTGCTATGAGAAAGCACCATGACCAAGGCAATTTATAAGAGAAAAGTAATTAATTTGTGGACGTTCTTACATCCTGACCCAAAAACAGCAAGTAGAAAGAGAGAAAGATACCGGGTCTGACATGGGTTTTTGAAGCCTCAAAGACCATCCCAGTGACACCTCCAACAAAGCTCCTAACCCTTTCTAAAACAATCCTGCTAACTGGGAACCAGACATTCAAACACATAAGCCTATTGGGGGGGGGCATTCTTAATCAAATAACTGCATTCTACTTCCTAGCTCCATGGGAATATAGCCATATCATAACACAAAATTAATTCAGCCCAACTTCAGAAGTCGCCATACTTTCATAGTCTCAATTCTATTTAAAAGTCCAAAGTCTCTTCTGAGACTCATGGCAGTCTCTTAGAGTAGCTTCCTTTAAAATCAAAATTAAAACAATCACATCACATTCTTCTAAAATACAATGATATGGAGTGTACATTACAATTTCTAAAAGGAGGGAATGGAGCATAGTTAAGAAATACTGAACCAAAGCAAGAGCAAAAGTCATGTCAAACTCCAAATCCTGTATCTCTACATCCAATGGCAATGGATTAAATGGCTCTTCTCTTCTGGCTTTGCTGACTGAAGCCTCCGTCCCACTCTTTCTGATTCCTTGCCCTGTTTGCATCTCTTTTTGGCAGGTATCCCAGGGATCTGGCATCTTAAGCATCTTGGGGTCTCCAATGCAATCTAGCCTTTACTTCTAGAGCTTGAATCAATGGTTTCTCTGGGCCTCCAAGCAGGGGTTCCTTGATACATGTCTCACCTTGGTGATTTTCTTAATAGTTGAGGAAGATTCCAGAATCCTTCTTGACTACACCCAGAACCACATGGCCAAAGTTGCCAGGTCCTTTTACTGACTAGGGCTGGAATCTGGTCCCTCTTTGAATTATATTTGCATAAATTTTGCATTGTTGTTGAGGCCTAAGAGATCCCTCAGGCCTACCCTTTCACAGAAGACAGGATTAGCTCTGAAGGGTCTTGCCCTGAGGTCACCACTCCCTTTATTTCATTCACACCTTTCATCCCCTGAGCATGAGACTTGGCTCCAACAGTATTTCCTGGTGCTCCTTTCTCCTCAAACTTCACATTTTGAATTTCTTTTCTCCTTTAATTACATTTGTGCCTATTTTCTGCTGTTGATAATTTCCTTCATTGCTTAAGCTTTTCTTTAGTTCCTTTTCACAGGTCTGGGGGCTTAGCTGGGGCTTTGCCCTAAGGTCACCACTCCCTCCCTTCCATCTGCATCTGCCTATTTAAACTTTTTGTCTCCAGGAGCACTGGTCTTAGCCCCATTGCACTTCCTGGTGCTCCTTTTCTCCTCAAACTGTTCATTTTGTCTTTGTCCAGCTTGCTCATTTTCAGTAGATCTGCATAAGAGTGATTAGTAATAACCACACAACACAGTCAGTTCTAGGCCATCTTGAAAGCCCCTCTGCCAATACCATTGATCTGACTCTTCAGTTTAGTCTCAGGTAGATTTTTAGGACAAGGGCAGAAAGCAGCTATATTGTTTGCCAAAATATCACGAGAATGGGCTTTACGCCGCTCCCTCTCTGAAATGCTTGAGCCCAATCTCTACAGTTCCAATGTTCCCTAGAACTGCTGTCTTTCCTGCTTCTATTTGGACGACCATCAATCCTAATAATGCATTAATTCCAAATCCAAGGCACACATTCTTCTAAACAGTAGCAAGGTCATATCTGTCATAGCAATATCCCAATTCTTGGTAACCAACTTCTGTTTTAATTACTACCCTATAGCTGAGAGGCAACACCATTACCAAGAAGCTTATATGAGAAAAATCACTTAATTGTGCCTTACTTACAGTTCCAGTGTGGTGATTCCATGACCATTCTAATGGGGAACATGACAGTGGGAAGGCATGGTGCTGGAGTAGTCACAGAAAGTTTATACCCTGGTCCAAAGGCAACAGGCAGAGGGACCTATCCACCGGGTCTGACATGAGCTTCTGAAACCTCCAAGTCCACACGAGTGACGATACTGCCTTCAACAAGGCCACACCTCCTAATCATTCCCAAACAGTTCCCTTAACTAGGGACCAAGCATCTAAATATATGAGTCCACGAGAGCCCATCCTAACTCAAACCACCTTAGCACCTATTTCCTTCTCTCCTTAGTCTCTCCAAACCTTAATCTGCTCCGGTTTCATGATGAGTTATTGCTAAGACCCAGTGTATATGTTTAAGATCCTGGGGAGTGTTAATGAATGGGAAAGTTACCTAGCTTAAAATGCTTCCTGATCAGTATAATAGTTCCGCCCCCCCACCCCATACTGATCTCAGTAAAGCCTCAAAAACTGGAGATGCTGAATTTTGGACAGCAACCTCCTGAACTGTGAGCCAAGCAACCCTTTTCTCTTTGTCAGTGAATTGCCTCAGGTATTACACGAAGCTAACTAGGATACCAGTCCTTAAGAATGAGGTGTTAGTGATCTCCCATTAGTTCTGTCCCACCGTCTCCATGAGTGAACGCACCCCTCTCGTTCCTGACTTTCTCCCTCATGTTCTCGCTCCTTCTGCTCCTCATCAGGACCTTGGGAGCTCAGTCCAGTGCTCCAATGTGGGGCTCAGTCACCTTCCCCATCTGTCGCCAGCTGGAGGTTCCCTCACGGTCCTGACTTTCTTTCTCATATTCTCTCTCCTTCTGCTCCTCATCAGGACCTTGGGAGCTCAGTCCGGTGCTCCAATGTGGGGCTCTGTCATTTTCTTCATCTATCGTCAGGTGGAGGTTCTATGGTGATATGCAAGAAATTCATCAGTAAGGCTATAGGAGCTGGCCTTTTCAGGCTCCCTCTCCTCAGCTGCCCAAGGAACTAACTGGGGGCATCTCCCTGGAAACCTGGGAACCCCTCTAGGGTCAAGTCTCTTGACAACCCTCAGGTAGCTCCTTAAATTAAGATATATGCTTCCCTGCTCCCATATCCACCCTTCCTATATCCCAAGCACCCCATTCCTCCGAGCTCCCCCCATTCTCCCCTTCACACTTTTCTCTCCCCATCTTCCCTTGGCCCAGTCTTGCCCAACCCTCAAGTTCCCAATTTTGCCTGGCGATCGTGTCTACTTCCAATATCCAGGAGGATTACTATATCTTTTTTTGGGAGTTCACCTTCTTATTATCTTCTCAAGGATCCCAAATTTATAGGCTCGATGTCCTTTAATTATGGCTAGAAACCGAATATGAGTGAGTACATCCCATGTTCATCTTTATGGGTCTGGGTTACCTCACTCAGAATAGTGTTTTCTATTTCCATCCATTTGCCTGCAAAATTCAAGATGTCATTGTTTTTTACCGCTGAGTAGTATTCTAGCATGTATATATTCCACAGTTTCTTCATCCATTCTTCCACTGAAGGGCATCTAGGTTGTTTCCAGGATCTGGCTATTACAAATAATGCTGCTATGAACATAGATGAGCATATGCTTTTGTTGTATGATTGGGCATCTCTTGGGTAGATTCCCAATAGTGGAATTGCTGGGTCCTGGGGTAGGTTGATCCCGAGTTGGAATGGGACTGATGGATCATGCGACCAAACCCGTCTCTCTGAACGTGGCCAACAGCGGGGGCTGACTGAGAAGCAAAGGATAATGGCTCTGGGCTCTGATTGTTCTTCATGGACGGGCTCTGTGGGAGCCTTCTCAGCTTGGTCGATCACCTTCCTGGACCTGGGGGGCGTTGGGAGGACCTTGGTCTTAGCATAGAGTGGGGAACCCTGATGGCTCCTTGGCCTTGAGAGGGAGGGAGGGGAGGTATGGGTGGAGGGGAGGGGAGGGAAGGGGGAGAAGGAGGGGAGGGAAGGGGGAGGAGGAGGGAAGGGAGGGGAGAGGAGGAGGGAAGGAGATGGAAATTTTTAAATATAAAAAAATAAACCATGAGGAAAAAAAAAAGAAAAAAAAAGAAAAAAAAAGAATGAGGTGTTATATAATGGGGGGGAGTCATTCATGCCTTAGGTGGCTTGGCATGTGAGGCAATCACAGATATTTGGCTTTAGGCATTGATGGAAATGTCATAACACTCTCCTGCATCCCCATAGCCCAAGGGCTTATCCTGTACAGAGCTCTTAGTAGAGGATTTTTAGTATCAATCTGACTTTCTCAGAGTAACTCAAAAAGGAGAGCTGTACCTCATGTCTTTCCACATCAGATAGTCACAACACAACTCTGAGCACTTAATCATTTAGTGGGTATGATCACGTCTTGTGGATGCTATAACAAATTGTGTATACTGGAAAGCTTAACACATGGAAAGTTATTATTTCCCAGATCTAGAGGCCAAGTGTTTGAAATAAAGACTTCCATGGGGCCATGTTCTTTCAAAATGATGAGGGGAGACTGTAATGATCTGTTATGTCTCTTTAAGAGACAGCCACACCCACTTCCTCCCCTGCCCACTGAGGCAGGCAGATCTTCCTTCCTGCTTGCAGCCTGAGTCTCTTCCTTTTCTATCTCCCTCTAGGAGAGGCAGCTTTTGTCTCTCCCTTCTCTTTCTCTCTTTCCTCTCCTCTTCACCCCCTGCTCTTCTCTTCTTCCTTCACCCTCCATAACCCACTAAATAAATATTCAACCTCACTCTGCATGGCATGCCTATCCATCTGTTTCTTGCCCGCCACCAGCCCACCACTGCCACGTGGCTCGCCACCCAGGACCAGCTGCCTTCAAATACCTACAGCGTGGTCTTGTGTGCCATTCCTGCTGCCACTCAGGGACCTGTAGTGTTTCTGCCACTGCAGCTACTTGGGGATCCGCAGCATTTTTAATTAACCCATTACATTAGTGACTCATTACATTATGACTCAAATGGCTCTCCTTCCCCGAGCTCCTCTCCTGGGGTCTGGATCCAGAACCAGGTATTTTTTCTACAACATCCACATGTTCCATATACCTGAGCGTGATTTCTCTGCCCAACACTGGCTTCAATTGGTGAGTTTCCCCCATTCTGCTATGGTTGAGCCCTTTGCTGACAATCATCTCTGGATTGCTTCCTGTAGCTAAAATTGTGACTGGACTGACCCCGGGGTCAATCCTCCCACACTAACACTGCACACTCAGTGTGGTGCATCTGATTGGGGGCCCAGGGTCCCTCAGTTTTTCTTTCTCTTTTTTCCTTTTCTTTTTTCCCCTGTTGTGTTGCTTGTTTTGTTTTTGTTTTGGTAAAGGCCGCTCAGAGGCCTTGTGGTGTCATCATTTTGGTGGGTTTTCAGTTTCAGCTATGGGTAGCAAGTCATCCATGTTCGTCCCCCTGGGATGGATGACTTTTAGAGGCCCTAAAAACCACGGGCCTTAACGCCCTACTTCTTCAACTCATACCCTCATTCCACCAGTGTCCTGCTGGCCGCACTTTTATAAGAGCTTTCTAACTACTGTCAGTGCAACAGAAAAATGGAAAGAGTTTCCTTAACTATCTCTGCTACCGCTACTGCAGCCAATAAGATTGGTTAGATCCAAGAGGCGGCTGTTTTCAATTCCTGCCTTTTGCTCCCTGCCATGGCTTATGGCATGGCAGCTCAGTGACAGGGTGGATCACACCTCTAGGTCTCCCTTATTAAGCCTAAAATTCCTGAAGCTCGAAACTTTTGGCTTTTTCATACAACATGTGACTCCTGACATTTTGACTGGGGTCATGTGACCTTACCATTATCTTAAACTGAAGTCAGGTGACTTCACTGCCATCTTAACTGAGTGGCTTTATTCATACACCATGTGACTGCTGTCATTTTGACTGAGGCCAGGTGACCAAGTTCCACCATCTTTTACTTAGTTATTCCCTGCCTGGTTCCCCAGTGTTAACTCTGTTCACATGGATGACCTTACTGCCATCTTTACTGAGAGCCAGTTCAGGTGACCAAGTCCTGCCATCTTTACTGTGGTATACCCTGCCTGGTTCCCTGGTTTACTTATGTTTTTCTCTCTAAATTCATCTTGCTGACTCTGTTACATGTGTGTTTTGTGCAGTGACATGCATTTGGTAGGGCCCACCAAGAAGATTCACCCAATTCCTCTTCACTCTGTGTGTATGTTCATACATATAACTTAAGTGCACCTATGATTACTGTTAAATGTTATAATTGTCTGTTCATTGTCTCTCATTTCAGACTACAAAAACAATAAGTCTCATGTTTTAAACTGGTATGTACTTTTAAGTCTCTTACAAAAATACTTTATATTTAATCCAACCCTCACTTAAAATATATTAAGATGTTATCTACTATTGTCAGTTCTGCCATTAACCTTCTATTGTAAGCAGTGTTTTCTTCTTTCTGTCTTCTTATGAGTGTAAATCTTACCTGTTAAGAGCCAGTACAATCAAGCTCAGACCCAGCTCTCCAGGCAGATTCTATACTGTAGCTATACCTGATAAATAGCCCTCAACTGTTCAGAAATCTGAGGAATATGGCATTTAAATATTTAATTATTTAAAAACTTTTAATAACAAAAAGAGACAGTTTGGCTCCTAGCAGCACTCTATTCCTCCAAAGAAGACAGAAGACAAATGGGCACACAACAACATCCATCCACAATTCACTTCAACTGCCAATTGCTGACCACTGGGAAAAACTACCTTTTATCTAAACTGAAGATAACCATACAGTGGACAGATTTGCTAGAACTGATAGCCTAGCTGCTCAGGTCAAGGTAGAATTGTCTTCCTACAGATTTCTTAACCCACAGGATATTCTGGAGCCTGGCAGGCCCTGTGCTAAACAGCAAAAGGCAAATACAACCTTCAGCAACCATGGAGGACCCTGGGGAGTAGCTCTAGGTGCCAACCAAGTAACTTTTCTGTCATTTTTAAATCAATAACTCAAGTAAAATTTCATCCTTTTCAAAGATCTCTGATGCAGTTTGACAGCTGAGAGGTTTTGTCAGTTTAAAAGGACAACCTCACCAAACAAATTTTAGTAAAATACTAATAAAGGACCTGCAAGTTATAAAGGTGTGAGGACAAATACATGTTATCAAATTTCTCTCTCATGCTACCTTCCATAGTCTTAAAAATACAATTCCTTGTGCAAAAATATCTGTCACAGTCATTCTGACATAAATATGCTATTGTTTATACAATGTATATGTCTAAAACTTCTGTTTTCACAAACCCAAAGAATTCTTATGAATTCCAGGGAGCCAAATTGAAGGATCCACCTTAAGCAGGTCAGATACACCTCCTTCAATTCCCTCATCCTTTTTTCCTTAACTTTGTCCTCTTTTCTGCCAATACCTTAAACAGGTATAAGAGACACCAAACATTTCCATACCACAAACACCATACAGGAACAAACAGACCAGCTATGCCAGGATGTGACCAGCACCCAGCCTTTTCAGATTCCACCCTCCCCAAGATGATATCCACAAATTAGCAGGAAGCTGTCTTGAGAATCTGCCACCCCAATTTCTTTAACCTGTGCTGCCTAACCTCCCGCCTTTTTATTATAAAAAAAGAGAATGGTAATGTAATGGTCTGTTCTGTCTCTTTAAGAGACAAGTTACACCCACTCTCTCCCCTGCTCACTGAGACAGGCAGATCTTTCTTTCTGCTTACAGTCTGAATCTCTTCCTTTTCTGTCTCCCTCTCAGAGAGGCAGCTTCTGCCTCTCTTCTCTCTCTCTCTTTCTCTCTCTCTCCTCTTCTCCTCCTTTCCCTTTCCCTCCATAACCCACTTCATAAATACTCAACCTCACTCTGCATGGCATGCCTATCCATCTTTCTCTTGCCCGCCGCTGCCACGTGGCTCACTGCCTGGACCAGCCACCTTCAAAACCTGTGGCATGGCCTTGTGTGCCTTTCCTGCCTGGGACTGACTGCTCTGGAGCCCACTGCAGCCACGTGGGAGCCACAACATTTTTATTAATCCATTTCAGAGACTCTTCCTTTCCTCTCCCAGAATAGCATGGCTCTTCACATTCTTTAGCTATGGGTTCATCTTGTCAGTCGGTCTTCCCATGGCTTTCTTCCATTTATCTTTTCATGCATGTCTACAGTCTCTTCTAAGAATACCATCTGCTGCAGTTGCTTGATTTTGAACCCACCAAAAACTTAGTGCCTCTTAAGATCTTTAAGTAGCTACATCTGGAGGGACCTTATTTCCAATTAAGATTACATTCTCAGATGCGCATAAATTGTTGAGGATGCTAGCCAATACATACACTGTAAGTGTACAATGAATAACAGCATAATTGCTACATGCCTAGGCATACTCTTTCATTATCTACTCCCATTGTTCCCAGGACCTTTCTTTGGGAGCATTTATTTGTACATGTAGTGAGTGTTTACCACTTGCAAATCCTCATGTGCCTCTGTTAGACTATATTGAGTTTCATGTGAGTAAAAACCAGGCTACATTTTAACCATCATTATATCTCAGATACTTACCAGTTTTTCTTACATAGAACTAAATGAACAACTGTTGAATTAGTAAACAAATGATTGAATTACAAATGCACAAAGAAGCAATAAATTACAGAAACATGCTAGCCTTCCTGCCTAAAACCTGGAGGTCACACCCAGAGACAAACCAGCTTTATCTGCAGAGCTAGGTTCCACCCTTGGTTTTGCTACATTTCTTAAAGCTGGCTGCGTTTGTATACTCACATTATACAGTGTGCATGTTTTACATGATCAGTATATGTCACCCTAAGTGAACATGTCACCTTGCCTAATGGCTTCTGCAGGCATCATTTATTGGGGTTGGCATTCTTCTTTCAGATGCTTGCTCCAATGAGTATGGCAACCCTGGGCCTAGGACCCTCAATGCCAGTTGCCTCTCACCTGCAATTTTTGCTGAATTAAATATGACAAGAAAGTGGCTTTGGGAAATTGTAATAATTGGCAGTATAAAGTCCATGATTATGTCATTAGCTCTTTCTGGGTAGCAATTACGATTGTGACCATATTTCTCTGCTTTGGAGACCATCAGAACTGCACAGAAAGAAGGAAGAATATTTAAGTACTTCCCAATCCACTTCTCCCCATCACACCACACCTTTTCTCCTTCTAGCAATATGTTTAAAAAGTAGACTCTTCAGGGAAAAGACCTGGGTGTTTGTTCTAGTATGAACATTCCATACCATGTAGTCATTGGTAAACTGTCTTAGTAGAGGTCTCTGGCCATCAGATCTTGAGGTGGAATGATTGAAGGGATAGGGAGAATCCCATTACTGGGATCTAAGCATGCTGTTGTGTGCATTAATACTGCCACAGCATTAGTAACATTAAAGTAGCTATGCTGACAGGAATGAGAGCTTAATCTTTATAATTAGCATATCTGGACATTATACAATTCTTAAATTCTCAGATACTTATAAGAAACAGAAAAGAGAACATGATCAAAAGATGATAAACTAGGCCTGAAAATTCCTTTGACTGGAGACATACGGGTATGATGACAACCTTTGGCTCCCATTGACACATATATTTGAGTGCTTAGTCATCAGGGAGTGGTACTACTTGAGAAGGATTGGGGGTGTGGCCTTTTGGGGGATTCAAAAGCCCACACTAGTCTCTCTCTCTCTCTCTCTCTCTCTCTCTCTCTCTCTCTCTCTCTCTCTCTCTCTCTCTCTCTCTCTCTCTCTCTCTCTCTCCCTCTTTCTGCATCAGGACATAAGCTTACAGGTACTGCTACAGTGCCATGTATGTCACTATGCTCTCTGCCATGATGATAAATAATTAAAACTATGAGAAAGCTCCCAATTAAATGCTCTCTTTTATAAGATTTGTCATGGTCATGGTGTCTCTTCACAGCAGTAGACCAATAACTAAGACACCGACCCAAGAAAGAAGTTCTCTAAAGTATGGAAACTCTGAATACCAGTGCAGAGAAGAAGATAGGTATCACCTAAACAGGAAAAGTGACTCTGAATCATCACTCATTCCCATGTCTTCCATTCTGGTACTTCAGTAGACATGGGAGTGATCTCTTTCTTTCCTATAGGAATCTGCATTAATTTGTGCCACAGAAAATGTGTGGCAGTACTCTCATAGTAGGAACAAGGGGAAGTACTGTGTTTCAGTCTCCACAGATAATCACAGTACAAATGTCCCATCATGACTGACAATGAGTTACCATGTAATGTCACTGAATGCAGAGTGAAGAAGCTGAAGCGTACTAGCTCTCAGACTCTCAGAAGCACCTAAGAACTGCCTGCTCACACTACAAATACTCTTCCATCAGTAGTCCAGAGATCCACAACCAACCATGAAGAATGGGCACCAAAACTCAAAACCTTTTTGTTCTTTATTTAACTTTAGAATTTTACAGTTCAATAAACATAATTCCAGAGGAGAAATGGAAAAAGTAGAAAACCATACAAAAATTAGAAAGCTAGAACTCTGGTATGCAGCATTCTGGGTCTGATCTGCTCAGTGTCTTTCCACAGGCTACATGGAATGATCATATGAATCTGCAGAGGTTCAGACAAGAAAGCCAGCACCACTGGCAGCTGCCCAACATTTCTTCATGTGTTTGATATTAAGACAGCTTTCTGGGGCTATGCTATTATTACACCTATAAGAAATTAAATTAAAAAACAAAGGTTTTTCACATAAGACGTTGCATAGGGATTACAAAGGGACTAAGTGGAGAAGCAGCAAAACACTTAGAAACTCAGACTCTTGTTATTTTTTTTAAGATTTATTTATTATGCATACAGTGTTCTGCCTGCATGCCAGGAGAGGGCACCAGATCTCATTATAGATGGTTGTGAACCACCATGTTGTTGCTGAGAATTTAACTCAAGACCTCTGGAAGAACAACAAGTGCTCTTAAACTCTTAGCCATCCTTCCAGCCCCTAATAATTTTTAAAGATTTATTTTATGTATATGATGCTCTACCTGCAAGTGCACTTGCATGCCAGAAGAGAGCATCAGATCCCATTATAGATGGTTGTGAGCCACCATGGGGCTGCTGGGAACTAAACTCAGGGCCTCTGGAAGAGCAGTCAATGCTCTTAACCTGTGATCCATCTCTCCAACCCCCAGAATTCAGACTCTTAACTACATACAATCATCAATTTTCCACGTATTCTTCCATGATTCTCACCTCCCTGCACTCACAGTAGTAGCTATATTGTAGATGGCAAGTGATACACAAACATACGTATGTAAAGACTTGGACCTCCAGCATGGAAGGAGGAGGCAGAAGATAAGGAAGATGTGAGGCCTCCAAAGGTAATGTTGGTGGGACTGCTTGGCAGTTTGGGTGAAAGGATTGTTATGATAATCACATTTTGTTGCATCCTATGTTCTGCATCCAGATATGTCAGTCTGTTCCTCTCCATGTTCCTGCCATGGAAGGTTACCTTCTACTACTCCTACCAGGACAGAGCCCTTGGACCACTTCCAATCTTAACTAACCCTTTGTCACTTTAATTTGATTCATTACTGATTAGTTTGTGCCAAACTGACACAAGCTAGAGTCACAAGAGGAGGGAACCTCAAATGAGAAATTGCCTACATCAGATTGATCTATGAGTGTATATGTGGGACATTTCCTTGGTTAATGTTTGACGTGGGAGGACCCACCCCATTTTTGAGCATTGCCATCCCTATAAGAAAATAGGTTGAGCAATCTGTGAAGAAAAGCAAGCCAGTAAACAACATTCCTCCATGGCCTCTGCTTCAGTTCTTGCCTCCAGGTTCTCAACTTGAGCTCCTGACCTGATTTTCTTTAATGGTAAACTGCAATATGGAAGTGTAAGCAAATAAACCCTTTCCTCTTCAAGTTGCTTCTGATCAAGGTGTTTATCACAGCAACAAAAACAAATTAGAACAGTTTCCTTAGATATCATAGAATGACAACAAAAGTGGCATACACAGCTACCTTGTGCAATCTCTTCCTCTTAACTATAGGAGGAAGCTACGTAGAGTATGACAGAAGGTGTTGAGATGCCATCTCCATATTTAAGTCACTAAAGACTGGTATTATTTTCCTGAGTTCTCTCTCCTTTCTTTTTCCTTGATTACCTTAGTAAAGGCAGCCACCATGTTACCTGACTATCTTTGGGGCAGCCACCTGGCCAGAAACAGAGAGAGATCTCTGTTCAGCACTCTTGAGGACCTTGGATCTTAGTACAACACCCAAAAGGAACTAATCCCAGTAACTTTGTTAATTAGATAGGTGTCGATTATCTGTACTCTGATAAGACTGCAGATTCAGCCAATCCTTGATTTTCAATCTTTAGTACAAGATTAGTCATAGACTAATGTGTTCTAAACTAAAATTATTAGATAAGATGATGAAAGGTACTGTTCAAGTTGCTACATATCAAGATACTCTGTTAGCAAAAATTGAAAAAAAAAATGTGGAGTAGTTGACCCAAAGAGGCTGAACAGTGCCATCAAATTTCTTTACTGCATTAAAACTGATCCTTTCTTATTTAAAATTGGGTGCTATGGCAGAATCTGCTGTGCAGGTGCCATGATATTCAGAATCAGGATGAATTAATGCAAAAAGAAAGAAAGAAAAAAACAAACACATCAAAAACAGGTCTATATTTTCAGCTCTTCTCCATTGATCTGTAGATCTGTCTTTAGGGAAATAGGATGCTTCTTTTTGTTACTATGGCTCTGGAGAATCTGCTCATTGGAAGTCAGTTAATATCATATACCCAGCATTGTTACTTTGATCAGGATTGCCCTGACTTCATCTTTTGTGCTTCTGTATGAGTCTTTTTTATTATTATTTCTTTGAGAATTTCATGCAATGAGTTTTGGCCACATTCACTCCTGCCCCATCTCCTCTCAGATATAAATCCCTTTACTACACACCTAACTTTGTCTTCTCTTTTACATTTTCTTACACATCAAGTCTAATTTGTGTTGGCCATATATTCATGGATGGGTGTTCTTCTTGTGTTCATTCACCATGTCTGACCCTTACAGTCTCTCTGTCTCCTCTTCTACAGTGATCCCTGAGCCTTTAGAGAAAACACTGCAATATAGATGTGCTATTTAGCATTGAGCATATCACAGTCTCTTATTCTCTCCACCTTGGCCAGTTGTGATGGGTATTCATCACCATCTACCACAGACAGAAGCTGCTCTGATGCATTAATAGATGAGTACAACAGTCAACCATTACAAGTTGCTCCGATACTATATCCATTTGGTAGAATAATAGCAGTAAGTTCTCTCTTAGGGCCTACATTATGTCTTGCCACAGGTTTTTGACCTAGCAATGGTGACTGGTTTGTGTCTCATTGTGAATATAAGATGATTTTATACTTTTATGAAGAGTGCTATTGGAATTTTAATGTGGATTTCATGCATTGTGGCTACTCTTGGTATTATAACCATTTCTGAAATATTAATTCTCTCGTTCCATGAGTATAAGAGGTCACAGTACTGTTTACAGTGCTAAATTATGGAACCAGCATAGATGTCTGTCCCCAGAGGAAAAAATTAAAGAAAATGTGACACATGCACACGATGGAATTGTATTCAGTCATAAAGAATAAAATTATGTTCTAAGTGAATTGAACAAAACTCACAAAGACAAATATATTTTCCCCACTTATAGAACCTAGATATTATATAGATCTATAAAATTATATACATAAAAGCAGAAACAAAATATCTGGGGAAACAAAGGAGATTTGTGGAAAGGAAGGAGGAAAGAGAGAGTGTGGAGTGAAGAAGGTCAAAGTACATTATATATTTCTATTAAAAGGCCCTTATGAAACCATGTAAGGTGAATACATGCAAAGAAAAACTGTTCCTAGAAGTCAGTTCTGTCTAGCCCCAAATCTTTGAGATGTTTTTACTACATTGTAGTATATAAACAGGACAGGGAAGAAAAGTTAGAGCAGACATGAGGGAAAAGGAACCAGGTGGGGATTTCCTACCATGAACAAGATGGAGGTGAATAAATGGTTCACAGGACTTAAAACCAGAGTCAGAGCCAAGTCTCTTCTGTGGGAAGCCATGAGGAAGATGTAAAATTTATCCACAATGCCTTCAAAGACAGTCATGTTTATGCCTTACAAAAGTCTCAGCAGGCTGTGCACAACTCCTTGGAAAATAAAACTAGATGATAAGAGGATATAACTATACATCCTACATAACTATGGGCCACACTCATTCCCCCACCACAGAAATCATGGGAGTATGAGAGTTCAATTCTTCTTCATGAGTGCATGCACGCACGTGTGTGTGTGTGTGTGTGTGTGTGTGTGTGTGTGTGTGTGTATGTAAAAATCTGCCTCTCTCTGCTCTATTGGCATAGGAATTGCAAAAGAGTGTCAACCATGCCTGAATTTCTCATGTGACTTCTGGGGTGCAAACTGAGGTCCTCATAATTGCAAGGCAAATGCCTTATTGGTTGAACCATCTCCAAGGTTGCCCCCTTCTTTCTCTAAAATAAAGTTATTTGTGCATGTGCATGTGCATGTATGGAGGTCAAAGGACAACTCTCAGGGGTTGATTCTACCACTACATGGGACCTAGGGATTGCACCCAGTTAGTCAGGTACATATGCAAGTGTCTCCAACCACCGAGATACCTTTCTAGGGCCCATCTCTCAGATTTGCTGCTCTTGACTGACAGTTCAACTTGGGTAATAGCTAGAAATGTTGACATCCTAGAAATGTTGACATCACTTGATCCACACATCTCAGCCGAGACAAAATAAAAATCACTGATAATATTTTCAAAGGAGAAAATAAGGTTTATTCACAGATCTTCTATTTCCCAGAGTGCAATAGGGGGATGCTTGAAGAATAAACTTGAGAGTGGGCTGAGTTTGAACTTGGACATAAAGCTTACCACTGATATGTTTCTGGATCTCTGGACAAATAACTCAAACTGGTTAGGCCCCACGCTCTCTATACGAACAAAAAGCTGTAACCTTCCCTAACATTGCAATGGTTTTGAGAATAACATGAGTTCATGTATGCAAAATGTTTAGAACAAGGAATGGCACCCAGCAGGGTGCTCAATGAGGGACCCTTCTTCTGTATCTGTTTACACTTTTAAAAAACACACATTGAAAAACTTTTCAGGTCAATGTCTCAGGTCAATGTCTCAATATTTCTGGGTTTATAGAAACATATCAAGTGACATTGAACAAGATGGAGAGAAAGAAAGGAGGGATCTCTATAATGAAATATTTAGGAGGAGATAGGAATTTAGTAGAAACATTTATTGGTTTTTGTTTATTTAAGAATTTCAAACATATATACAATGTATTTTGATTATATACATCCCCATTTCCCTCCTGACTTCTCCTTGAGTCCTCCTATACTACCTCCTTCTCTCAACTTAACTTCCTCTCTTTTGTTTTTGTTTTATAACCCACTGAGTCAAATTAGTTCTGCATGTATGCACACGAATATAGGGTCATCAACCAGAGCATAGGCAGACCCTCAGTGACACTGACTCCTCCTTTCCCAGCAGCTATCAACCTCAGGGTGGGGTCTCAGGAGCACCCGCTCCACTCCTTGCTGGGATTTTGATCTTATGCAGGCAACCACAGCTGATGTCTGTTCATGAGACAAATGGTCCTGCCAAGTGCAGAAGACCCTGTTTCACCGAGGTTCTCCCTGACATCTAGCTCTTACTATCCTTTTACGTATCTTCTGCTTTGTTTACTGAGCCTTGTGAGGAGAAGAATTGATATAGTGTCACATTGAGGCTAATCTCTCTGCTGTTTTCTTCTCATAATAGACAGCAGTTAGTATACAGGAACAAATTGTTTAAAACACACATCCCATTAACAGGCCTTTTTAGTTCTTTCAATATACAAACCTGCATGATTCTGTAAAGAGGGAGAATGCACGAATGTTTTCAGAAGTTTATTCAACACAAAACTGCTTTGGGGGACATATATATTCGAGACATCTCTGTGGAATTCTCACAGACCTCTCAGAAGTTTTTCTCCAGAAATTTTGCTCACCTGGGACAATATTTCACAGCTGGAGTCATAAGAGGCACTTATTCTGTGCTTTATCTTAGTCCCCTTCTCTGCTGCTTTCAGCCCTGAGTAAACCATCTAAAATTCAAAAGCCCCACTTAGCCTAGTCTTGCTGTATGTTCCCCAAGATCTACTGTAGAAATTCAAATTTTCACTTTGAGTTTTGGATTATTTTTGTCTATGGTCTTTCTGCCACTCTCCACTTCAGCGCCCTCCCTTACCAAGGTTCTTGGTGCTAATTGAGAAGTTTGCTGTGAATTATGCATTAACCATATGGTATGCTTGCCTTCCTAGTTTCTGTTTTTGTGTCATGCAATGAAATTTCAGACTGCTGAGTCCCAAAGACTTTGCTCTTGCTGGACGTCAATGCAGAAGAGATACTCCGGTTCAGCACCTTGGATAGCAGCATCCGCCGTCCATGAGTTGGGGTGAATAGTCTCTGCTTGAATATGGGGATCATTTACTCCCTGGTCTAGATATGTGTCCCACCCCCTATATGCCTAGATTTGTCAACATGTCAGCCACTGCAACAACAGCTGTGGAGAGCCAAAACTAACCCCATGGGAAGCTGAGCCATAGCTGACCCAGGAAATGTCTCTGCCAAGGCCTTGGATTCTCTTTTTATTTCACCCAAAGCTTTCATCTCCCCACATGCCCAGTTAACCTGAGCTATTTCCTCATGTCTTTTCTCTGGCGACTGTCAGTGGCTAATCCCTGAAAGTGCTAAGCTGCTCACTTGAGTGTAAACTGATTTAAAAAAAAAAAGATGCGAGCTAAACAGACGAAATATTATCAGTGAATTGTGTGCTTTAGATAGGGTACTCTAAGGCTGATAAGCCCTAAACCACCAAATAAAGCCATAATTGTGGCATAGAAGAAAGACAGGGAAGAGCTGAGAGGTGAAATAGTGGTGCTGCCAATTTATTCCTTTTTGTGTGCACTTGCTAACCAAATATGAACTGAGTGCCTGCAGCAGCAGGCTCTGTGCTGGGTGGACAGAGCAGTGAATAAAACATGCAGCCAATAATCCTGAAAGGTGGAAATTATCAAGCTAAGGAATTATGTGTGGTCATAAATTATAATAAAGCTGTGATTTAAGAAAAGGAACAGGACAGTATAATTGAGAATATGAATGCTGTCCTAGTGCAGACAGGAGGGTCAAGACATTGCCTCTGAGGAACATTCAAGTTGAGACTTCAAAAATGAGAAATGGGGCTGGGGACGCACTTCAGCTGGCAGAGTGCTTGCTTAGCATGCATGGGGCCTTGAGTTTGATCTGCAATACATAAACCAGGAATGATGGCATCTGCCTGATTTTGGAGACTAGAGGGTGGAAGTATGGGTATTAGGAAATTCCAGGTTATCCTTGGCTATATAACATATTCAAGGCTAACCTGGGCTACATATGGCCTTGTACCAAAATGAAATAAAGATAAGAAATTAAGGCCCATGAAGTGAGAAGGGAACATTGCAGGCAAAGAAATGTTCTAAAGAGAGAAATGGCTTGGCTTTTTAAACAATAAATTAAAATAGGTACGGAGATAATACACTGAGGGAGGGAGCAGTGCCACAAGATGAAGTTAGTGTTTCAGTTAGCACTATCTTGCTGTATAACAAGCAAGACACAGAATGGCAAATGATGCTGTGTCTTCTGTCCATGTGTGTGGTCAGCTTGGAATCCATTCTTGGTTGAGTCCCTCCCACCTACTGGCAGCAAACTAGTCCACTCTTGTTCTCAAAGCAATACCAAAAGCACACAAAACATGCAATGTTCCGTGCAATTTGGGCATGAAAATACAATTCCATGTCAGTGAAAGCAAGTAACACACTGAACTAAGCATCCATGGGAAGGTCCTGATATTCACAAACCAAAGATCTATATACCAAGCAGGAATGGAAACCTGAGCTATACATGAAACCTTTCAAGAGTAAAATAACAGGTAGAGAGAATCAGATCAATTAAGTCCCTCTGGGCTGATCCATGCAGCTGAGATTTTATTGTGCCCTAGAATGTCATTAAGCTGGTCTTCTATAGGCCAGATAGCCTTGGATATGTGTATTCTCGCCTATGCAGTACATATGTGTTAGAGATGAGAGAGAAAGAGAGAGAAAGCTTGTTTTGTGTGTGTGTGTGGGGGGGGGGAAGTTAACTCCTTGGCCTGGGGAGAAGGCTCCATGAGTAAAGTGATCAGCACACAAAAATGAGACCTAAGTTTGAATCTTTAGAAAGCAAGGTGTGATATTACATGTCTGAAATCCTAGTATTGTGGAAGCAGAGACAGGAGGATTCCTGGGACTTGCTGGTCCTAGTCTAGCCAAATTGATGAGCTCCAGTTTCAGTGAAAGAGTTAAAAAACAAGGTAGGAAATAAGTGAGGAATATAAGTTCTGGCCTCAATGTGTACACACATGTGTACACACAAAAACATTCCCACATTCCTACAAAGAAATGAGCTCTTCAAATCTAGTACCGTGCACACAAAAATAAACACATTTTGTATATGAATATACATGATGCTACATTTATACATGATTGGGTCATTGTGAGAATTCACTGAAGGGGAACAGGAAAGTGTTTTCTAAATTGCGAAATGCTGGAGATCATCATTTTTAGGGAAAATCTGTAATGTTGATTAGCAGGATTATTATTTCATAAACTGGAAAGCTGGACCGTGGAGATGTTAAATTGTGCTTTACAACACAGTGAAGAAAGAAAGGAGGAGTTAGGGGTGAGAACCTCATCCATCTGATGCCAGGGCTCGAGCCTTCAATTAACTATAAATTAAATAAGTTGCTTCCCCAGATGAGGAATTGGTGGTGGTAGTGCCTTTAACAGAGATTACTGGCTTTGATAGGAAGTGATGGGTGTGATTTAGACCTTCTCCAGCTGCTGCTGAGTTAGCAATCGTTCCTTATCCCAGGCAGGCCAGTGGCCAGCAGCTAATTCACCAGGGGCCATCCCCACTGATTTGTTCATCAATAACCCATTATCTCTGCCATTGTAAATATCTCACAAAGAATGTGACTTTCTGCGAAGAATACCGAAGCACACCCAGACAGTTTCCTGCCCGTGGTCTGGATTTCTAAAAGAGAAGAGAACATATCCCTGCTGGCATCCCATGACAAAAGGTCACAGACACCCATTTCCCACAGTCCTTGACAGGGGCACCCAGTGGGATGGTTAGAAGATAGGGCCTTTCCATAGGGTCATGCCACAGCTAGCGATCACGCTTCTGCTTCCGGGAGCACAAATCAGCACAGGATGCAAACACACACACACACACACACACACACACACCAACAGTAAGCTTGTCTGCAGCTCTCAGTCTCAGAACCAAAAAGTCTGGTTTAATAGGTTTGGATTCAAGCCTAGAAATGTGAGTTTCATTTTAACTCCGTGGTTCTGGAATTCTGACGAGAGCAGAGAATGGAGAACATTGATGAATGAGGTGTTTTCATTGAGGAATCGAAGGTGAACCACAGCCTCGTGTTGAATGCTAAGATATGGCAGGAAGGCATGCAGCCTCCGACCTCAAGGTTCCCAAAGATTAGTTGTGGAACAAATACAAAGACACATGAAAACGTGTGGCAATAAGTCACGTAAGCTGCACCAGATTTTTTAATTCAGCAGGATGGCCCTGGCTGTAAGAAGCACTGGGAGCCATCTTTCCCCACAGCATCCATTCACTCTCCCCCTCCAGCTGCTGTAGTTCTCACAGGAGGATTTTTTTTAAAGCAAGCAGAAATTTCTACTCTGGTCACACTCTGGATGGCTGAGACAGACACTGTGCTCAGTCACAATAGATTTAGAGGAGCCTTCCTTACTACCTTCTTTGCCATGTATGTCCCGTAATGTCCGTGAATAGGGATAAATGTCACCAATGTACCCTAAAGGGGGAGACTTATTCTGCCTTTATGGTGTTCTCAGAAAGTCGCTCAACAAACAGGGACATGATGACCAGACCAAAATTACAACAAGGCAGCCCTCTTATTAAGTACAAAAAACATCTTTTATGTCTCAACTGAAGAAGAATTTGGGAGAGAGGGTTCATATCTTAAATTGTTTTTACTTTTGAGAGTGTTATGCATGTATATAATAAAATATGATCACATACACCTCCATATTCCCCTTACAGATCCCAGCCTGTGCCCCCTCCCAATGGCATTTCTTTTCCTTGGTAACTCACTAAGTCCAGTTAGTCCTGCCAATGTGCATGGGAGTGGGGCCATCTCCTGGAGCAAAGGAAACCTACTAGTAGCCACATGGTCCATAAAGAATGAATGTCCCTCCTGAGCATATCCATTGCCACTAGCTCCCAGGTAAGGGGTAAGTCTTGGAGAGATCTATCCCGTCTGTGCAGAGATCTTTCCAACCAGATCTTGTGCAGGGAGCTATAGCTGCTGCAAGGTCGTGAGTGAAGCAGCCATGTCACGCCCAGGAGCCAGCATCTCAGACCATTCCTCCACACCCTCCAGGTTATGTTCTTTAGAATGGAATGAATGTCCATCCACAGCGCCGCATCCACCATGGAATGGAATGAACGTCCATCCACAGCGCCGCATCCACGACAGGATGGAATGAACTCCCATCCACAGCACAGCATCCACGATGGAATGGAATGAACTTCCATCCACAGCGCTGCATACTCGATGCTTAAAAAAATATCTTTTCAATTAAATGCAGAAGCTGCCCTTGAGGATCACCAAACGTTAGAAGGAAATTTTTAATATGAAAGAATAAAACCATAAAAGGTCACGGGTTGGGGGAAGCAAATTACAAACTAATCATTTCTAAGAGTTGAGTAGAAAAAAATAGAGAGAAATTAAAAGAATGATAGAGAGGCAAAATTGAAGGAAACAAAACAAAGATACCTTACTATGTAAAAAATTTATAGAAATCAAGAGCATCTTAAAAACAAATTTAAATAAATTCTCAGAATATAAAGCAAAATGACAGCTAAATTATAAGTTTAAGTTAATTATATTTTAAAAAACATAAGTATCAATGTAATATGTGTCAAAAATAAGAAAAAGAAAATAAAAATGAGAAGAAATTATCTGAAACTAATCATCTACAACTGAAAGAGGTGTTTGGTATAGACTGTCCATCTTAAGCTTTGGAACAAAAGACGGAAGAGGGAGAAGAAGGTGGGTGGGGGCGAAGAGGGGGAAAGGCAGGGTTCTGCCCTGGTGATGCCACAGTGGAAGTCCACGGCAGCTGGGAAAGCTCATAAGGAAGGGCGGAATGTGGACCCAGAACAGTGTGTGGCACATGAGGGACTAGTGCTCCATTAGCATCAGACGTCTTGCCCCAACTGGGAGGAAACTGTAGATCCATGTTTTAATTAAAAATGACTTAAAACTTCACTTTCTATCTCTAGTCAGTCAATCAAGTGAAAAGACTTTTCTTTCTTTCTTTTTTTTTTTTATAAATCAGGCATGCAAGATTTAACAGCAGAAAAAAAACTCACAAAAAGCCTTCTATGCACCCTTATTGGGGAAACCACCCCAAAGTGAGCGTTAGTAACAAAGAACTGTAAATTAAGTGAGAGAAATCTATGAACCGGGCATGGCGGTGTGCCTGCACCCTCAGTGCTTTAGATGACAAGGCGTTGGGACCTGGAGTTCAAGCTGAACTGAACTACACAGCATGAGACCCTGACACAAATGAGGGAGAAAGGGAGAGAGGGAGCAGGCAAAGGGGAGAGGTCAAGAGAGAGGAAAGATGGAGGAAAGAGACTCAGCCTAAGACTGGAGAGGAGAAATGATGAGGGTGAGCAGCATATGCAGAAACCAAACCATGGAGAGAGCAGTTGGCTGCTCTTTTGGGGCTTCTTTTTGTTTTTGTTTGTTGTTGTTGTTGTTGTTGTTGGTACCAGATGAAAATGTTTGAATGGCTTCTCATCACATTTTGAAGATGGAGCAAAAAATACACAGTATTATTTCATCATGAATTTTATGTTGAAAGCCAAGGCCAAGATAGCAGCTGGAAATGATGGGACTGTTCATCAGCAGGGTCTGATCATGAAATGACAGAGGAGAGAAACTGACTTCTAATGTGGCTCTCCAAACAAGCATCAGGAACATTGACTCGATCCTAGGAATGGGTTCAATGTCTGTGCTAGACAACCCTGTCTACGTTCAGAGGAAACTGCAGAGACTAATTGTGTAGTAAGGGCTCCATTGCTGCTCTCCCCAGCAAATTAGATGTCTCTAGCTATCTTTGTCCACCAGAAACTCACAAGACAGAGAGAAACTCATCATAGCAAAGATGGAAGCAGATACACACAAAATTGTAGTCTTGAAGATGGGCTACCCAGCTTCCCCTTTAAAAAAAATTGAGTCTTTCTTGTTTTTTTTTTTTTTTTGTTTGTTTGTTTTAATTAATCTGTGGTGGTTCAAATGAGATGTCCCCCATAGTCTCAAGCATTTGAATACCACCCTATTTGCTGAGGTTGTTTGAGTATATTTAGATCTGGCCTTGCTGGAAGAACTGTGTCCCTGCATGGCCTTTTTGGTTTTAAAAGTCAAAATCATTACCAGTTAGATCTCCTTGATTCCTGCTTGTGGTTGAGATGTGAGCTCCCATCTCTTAGTTTCCAGTTCCAGCCAATGTGTCTGCCATCTGTTGTTATGCTGTCCCTGTCATTAGGGGACCCTAACCCTCTGGCAACATAAGCTCAAATAAAATCTTTCTCCTCTAAGTTGTCTGATTATAATATTTTTATCACAATGATAGAAAAGTAACTAATATAACATTCAGTAAAATTTTGTATGACTTTTCACAAGCTTATCACATGAAAACATCAACAGTAGAAACCAAATACTGCAATATACACTTACACAATTTTTTTCCTATTTGTGCTCACAACTAGGTTTCCTTCTACTCATCAGGTGTGGAATGCACACAGAAAATGAGATGCATTGTTATTGTATATAAACTTGTTTGTAACACAGGTTGATATCTATAACCTGGATCTTTCTACTGAAGGACTCTCATGATAAAAATTGGGACTGGCCAGATTTGAAGAACTAAAATAACATTTGGATCATTTGGAAGCAAAACTTCAAGATAGCACATTTGGGTGCTTGCACTGCACACATGCAAACCTGAATTTGATCCTCAACATGTACATTAAAAGGCCAAGTGTGCTGGTTCATTCTTAATCCCAGTGCTTGGAAGCCAGGACAGTCATGTCCCTGGGGGCTCACTGAGCAGCCAGCCTATCCTACCTGATGGGGTTCAAGCCAGGGAGAGACCCTGTCTAAAAATAATAATAATAATAATAATAATAATAATAATAATAATAATAATAATAATGATGATGATGATGATGATGATGATGATGATGATGATGATAATAGTACCTGGATAACAAAACCTGAGTCTGACTCTGACACAAATGCACACACTCCTACACACAGACACACACACACACACACACACACACAAGGAACACTGACAGAACAGGACAGGGAAGAGAGGGGATGACATCTGTTGGTAGACTGGAAAGAATCCTGACTTCCCAGGTTTCCTAGTGGCAGCTGCTAGTGTTCATTCCAATGTTACAAAGTAGCAGGCACTATATTGAGGCCCTGAATTATCTTCTTCAATGCTCAGCTCAAACTTAAGCACTTAGGGTCTCTTTACAGATTGAAAAGCCATATGCAAAGACAACAAATACATATTCTGTAAGGAAGAAAGTGGGGAGAGCAGTTCCTGTGTGCAGGACGTTATTCTGGAGAGCCATGAGCACCTGCAATTTGGAAACGGTGTTGGAGAAGGGTGAATTATACCCCTGCCACCACCCTTAGAAGCAGAGAGCAGGCGTGTGCTGTCCTGCATGGCATTTCACAAGACTGCTACTTGTTAATTAGTGCTTAAGTTAATGTCATCTTATTCCCTGACACGGGGAAAAGATGGGAAATGGACACAGCTCTCAGTTTCACAAGCATCAACTGGATCTGATCTTTCCAGTAGCCCGTGTGCCAGGAGAAGCAGAGTGGGAAGATTGACTTTCTGAGCTGTGAAAACCGGAGAAAGTTCAATACGTCAACTGTCAGCCTAGGGTCCCTTGCAGGCTCAGGAATTTCAATTTCAAAGTACAAGAGACTGAGATCTGGAAACACAAGATCATCAAACGCTAATGATTCCTGAAGTCTGCTAGGGGCGTGGAAGCAGGTGGGAAGCGATGGCTTGGGGAAGATGCGCCTGGGCTAAGAGTGCTCCTTGAACTGGATTAATTCTGTGGGCGTTTGAAGGAGAGAAGGCAGCTTGAATGGGAAGGAGTGGCCCCCTGAGATATTTCAAAGGCCTAGGAAGGGTGGCTTTTTCATGCCTGCTCTGGTCTCTGCTGCTCCCTGGTGAATAGATGAATCTCCAGGAAGGCAGAATTTCTGAAAAGGCAGGTGACCTTCAATGGACAGACAGACAGCTCAAACCGTCTGTTAAAGAACAAAATCCAGCTTCATAAAATGGTTCCCCGCACCTTGTGCATCTGTATTGTTGAGGTTTGTGTGTGTGTGCGTGCGTGTGCGCGTGTACGTGTACATGTGTGCACATGTATGTACATGTGTGCAGATCAGAAGATAACTTCAGTTGTTATGTGGGTCCTGGGTGTTGAAACTCAGATCCTCATGTTCATGTGGCAAGCACTTTGGTGACAGAGCCACCCCCAGCCAGGATACTTTTAAAGCAAAAGTTCTACAGAGCCAAAGTGGAGATTTGAATTGCACATCCTGACACATTTTTGTGCACGTGGCTACTGATGTAACTTTCTGCCTTCTGTTGTTGGCCTAGAACTTCACTCAGGAGGTCATCTTACTGTCAAGTAAGTTCTGGTATTTGCCTGTCTCTGCCTTTCATCTCAACAGAGCTGGGATTACAAAGGCATGCCACCATGCTCGCCTTTTACTTGGGGATTTAACCTCAGGCCATGCTTCCAAGCTGACTGCTTCATCAGCTTAGCTATCTTCCTAGCTCATGGCTGAGTTTTTAATTCTCCAAAAGTAATATGGACATTTGTGATTCTCGAACATTCCCCTTTTATACCAGCTGTGCCCACAGTTGTCAATTCTTTGCCCTTTGTTCTCAAATGGACTCCAGTTTGTT